>NC_057735.1:47765482-47790067 GCF_004010195.1 Chiloscyllium plagiosum
CCAATCAGCTTTCGAAAGTTCTTGCCTAATACCATCAAAATTGGCCTTTCTCCAATTTAGAACTTCAGCTTTTAGATCTGGTCTATCCTTTTCCATCACTATTTTAAATCTAATAGAATTATAGTCGCTGGCCCCAAAGTGCTCCCCCACTGACACCTCAGTCACCTGCCCTGCCTTATTTCCCAAGAGTAGGTCATGTTTTGCACCTTCTCTGGTACATACATCCACATACTGAATCAAAAACTTTTCGTGTACTTAACAAATTCCTCTCCATCTGAACCCTTAGTACTAAGGCAGTCCCAGTCTATGTTTGGAAAGTTAAAATCCCCTTCCATAACCACCCTATTATTCTTACAGATAGCTGAGCATTTGGCACATATGACATGTACAGCAAAATTGAACCACATCCGTGTATAGTCCATGTCAATAGAAATGCTTTTGTACCTTAGACCGAGTCTTCCTCAAATCTACTCAAAAGTGTGGTGCTGGAAAAGCACAGCCAGTCAGGGAGCATCCGAGGAGCAGGAGAATTGACATTTTGAGCACAAGTAGGAATTCCTGATGAAGGGCTTATGCTCGAAACATCGATTCTCCTGCTCCTCAGATCTGCCTGAGCTGCTGCGCTTTTCCAGCACCACACTTTTCGACTCTGATCTCCAGCATCTGCAGTCCTCACTTTCACCTCTTCCTCAAACTTAGATGACCTCCCACTGGTAATTCATGTGCTACCCATAATCCTGCATGCTACTGGGAACACAATGTGGTGCACCTCCGTCCATTTCTCCTCTGCATTAAGCTGCTGTGGTCTCCATTTTCATCTTAGGATTCTAGCCTGAAGGTACTAAACCTTGGGAATATGTTTTGATTCCTGTTCTGAGTATGCATTAATACATGTCTTTTATTGTCTCATCTCTCTGTTGTAAGTCCATTAGCCTTTCAGGACTAAACACTTCTGCCTGGCCCTCTGCCTGTTCCTGTCTTTTCAGTACCATTACGTCAAACATGGTGTCCGCTAACTGAACCTCAACTCTTTTGACTTTCTCTTTAGCTTTTCCTACCTGCTGTAACTTATGACAGTAGGATCTTTTTACTACCCAGTCTGGAAAAATCCTAGGTATTTTTCTTTTAACTCCTCAGTCCCTTGGTCTTTCTTTGGCTCCTCCACTACAAGGGGTGTCACTCCCACCTTGGATCCTGCTAAATCATTCCCATAACTGTATTCCTGGAATTGACACCCTGTCAATCACTCCCACTGTTACTTTCCCAGTCTTGATGTGGTTCTCCAACCTGATCTTATACAGTGGAATGCTACATTTTTGTCAATCTATCTCAAAAATTACCACTCTCTCGGGTAACAGGTCAGAGAGAGTATTAGAGTCTGATGAGAGTATTGGAGTCTTAGTATTAGAATCTGATGAGCACCCACATTTCTCAACATTGGAACTTCTTTCCCATCTCCTTCCTGAGTAATCTTCACCCACAGAGGTGAATTCCTTATAGAGATCAGGCACTAACTCCATACCCAGCCCCTGCCGAGGCTGTGCACCCTCCTGCAGCTCCTCAACCTTTCTGGGGTTTCCTTTACTACTTTCATTTAATCCCCCGGCTTAGCCTCTTTTACCACGTCTCTTCCCACAGCACATTTCTTTAATGATCAGCGCTGTGATTTTATATGGACAGAAGTGGGTACTGTGATTTTCTGTGTCCCACCTTACCACACTGAGGCTTTTCACTGCCGTGGGCTTCGTTTTTAATCTGTGGTAAACTATTATCAGTGTGCTCTAATCTTGGTTTTGTAGTGTAGGATCTCCCCTTCTCCCAACTTCTATCCCTCACAGGATGAAATTCTTGCCGGAAGCTAAACTTTGCCTGATGCACCAATGCATATTCATCTCCATCTCTGCTGCTCTTCTCATTTCTTGAACTTTCTGTCCCTCCACATGAATTCTTATCATCTCTAGAAGTGAGTTTTTAAACTCCTCCAGCAGAATAATCTCTCTTAGAGCCTATCTATTTGTAAGACCTGCACCCTTTTATCAAAATGTTTAATTCTTTTGAACTCAGCATAAATCTGACCTATTCCTTCTTTATGTTTCTGAACTGATGTATATATGCTTCTGGTACCAATTCATAAGCTCTCAAAATAGCCTGTATAGCAGCTTCATAATCTCTTGATCCCTCATCAGACAGCGCTGCAAATACCTCACTAACTCTGCCGACCAGCTTAGTCTGAACTAGCATTAACCACAAAGTTCTCTGACCAGTCCATCTGCCTAGCCAGTTTTTCAAATGAAATAAAGAAGGTCTCGACATCTTTCTCATCAAAATGTGGCAAAGTTTTAACATACTTGTACACATCGCAACCTTCTCCCTTCACTTGACTGTCCGGACTAATTTGCAACTTCTGAAGTTCAAATTCTCTCTCTCTTTTTGCCCAGTCAAGGACCTTCTCTCCCTTTCTTTATCTTCTAACTCCATTTGGCTCAATTGCAATTTGAGTTTTTCTAACTCCACTGCACTTGTCTGTTTCCCTGATACACCTCGGTGGTTGACCACCTCCATTACAAACTCAGCTTTCCTTTTGTCCCTGGTTAAACCCAATTCCAACCAATTTGCTGATTCTAAAAGTATGTCCCTCCTCTGTCTTTCTAAACTTTATTGGCAAATTTGAGAAGCATTTCAAACCCCAGAACCTGTTTATCCATGTTAAGATCCATTACCCTCACTTTTAATTTAACTAACCACAAGTAACAGAAACTAAACACATTTTCTCACTTAAGATTAAGTTAAAGATCGAGGACACTGATCATCAAGTGTTTAAACCTGCTGGGACAGTTCGTACCCGAAATCTGTCCAAGTCTGACCAAATCCTACACGGGATTTGTCCAAATCTGACCAAATCCCAGGTGGGATCTGTCCAAACGTGTTCAAATCTCAGACTGGATCCCAAATCTGTCCAAATCCCAGACTGGATCCCAAACTTTGCCAAATCCCAGACTGGTTCCCAAACCTGTTCAAATCCCAGACTGTTACAGCATGGAAATCGAACCCCTCTGTTAATTAAACCAAACACCCAGAAAAGCTCACTTCGCCTTGTAATCTGTTAAAATATGAGTGACAGAGAACTCCTAGATTCCACCATTCAAAGAAAAATAACAGTTTATTTTCTTAACTCTAATACTGAACACTAAACAACAACTATTCACAAATCCGAGCTCCTCGAACACTAAACAACAACTATTCACAAATCCGAGCTCCTCTTTTCTTAACTGCTCACTCTCCAACCCCAACTCTGTAAAAATATGTTGAGCCAATAACACCCTTATTAAACACTACATTAACTTAATCTCAAGACCACACAGTCTCTGTCTTTTCTGCTGCCTTCAAATTCCAGCTGATGATCTCCCTGGGTCATCATCTTCTTTATTTTTTTTACTGCAAAGGTACCTTTGATAGAGAGTGTTTTCTAATTTCTTAGCTCTCTGACTCTATAGCAGTTGCTCAGCTAATCAATGGCAGTTACTGTCTCTTTAATTTTCAAAATACCATGTTTATACACCCCCATGCCACATTAAATTCTTATAATTTGATGGCTTTCCAGGTGTCAATACAATAAAATTCAAATGTCATTGGCTTCTGGCATCCTGGGCATAATTTAAACTAATTGGTTAAACTTAAATTGTTGTCAAAACAGCCACCAAAACTCAGGTATCCGTTTAATAGCCAATTGCTATGTTTGGAACAGCCTGACCTTTAGCTGGCAGCTGTGGTGCACTTTAAATTCAGAAAAGCACTTTCTATCTTAAAGTGACCATACATGCTTTCGACTTCGTAAAAATATCATGTCAAAATTAAACTTGATGTCTGCGCTGAGGTCAATATTCCATTCGGCCAGTTAGCATGGCTGAAAGCAGGAACCATAGCCCAAAACATTAGACTGCTTCAGTATCTGAGGAGTCACCAATGGTGCTGAACATTTTGCAATCATCAGCGAACATCCCCACTTCTGACCTTATGATGAAGGGAAGGTCAGTGATGAAGCGGCTGGGACACTCCCCTGAGGGACTCCTGCAGAGCTGTCCTGGAGCTGAGATGACTGACCTCCAATAACTACAACCATCTTCCTATGTTCCGGGTATGACTCTAACAGCAGAGACTTTTCCCCCTGATATCCATTGATATTTTGATTGGGCTCCCTCGGTTGAATACAGCCTTGATGTCAAGGGCTGTCCCTCTCCCCTCCCCTCTGGAACTGAGCCCTTTTGTCCATGTTTGACCCAAGGCTGTAATGAGGTCAGGAGCTGAGTGACCCTGGGGGGGAACCCAAACTGGGCGTCACTGAGCAGGTTATTGCTGAGCAGGTGCTGCTTGACAGCGCTGTCACTGACCCCTTCCATCACTTTACTGATGATGGAGAGGAGACTGATGGGGTGATAATTGGCTGGGTTGGATTATTGGCTTTTTGTATATGGGACATACCTGGGCAATTTTCCACAGTGTGCGGAAGTGTTGTAACAATACTGGAACGGCTTGGTGAGGGGAGTGGCAATTTCTGGGGCACAAGTCCTCAGTGCTATTGCCGGGATATTGTCAGGGCCCATAGCCTTTGCAGTATCCAATTCCTCCAACTGTTTCTTGATATCACATGGAGTGAATCCAATTGGCTGGATATCTGTAATGCTGGGGACCAATGGAGGAGACCGCGATGGATCATCCACTCAGCACTGCTGCCTGAAGATTGCTGCGGAAGCTTCTGCTTTATCTTTTGTGCTGATGTGCTGGGCTCCTCCGTCGTTGAAGATGGGGATATTTGTGGAGCTTCCTCCCCCAGTGTGCTGTCCACCACCATTCATGACTGGATGTGGCAGGACCTGGAGAAACATGTGTTGATGCATGGCAGCAAAAGCTGCATGAGAGCACGCATTCCTTCCGGATGTGAGGCATAGCCAAAAGCTGAAAGACAGACAAAAACCTGTCTTTATAACATTACAGGTAGAGATACTGACTGATAGATGTTTAAATCCTGTTGATTGAGTGTGTGCTCACCCTTCCATTCCTTGGTACATTTCTCTATCAAATATCATCTTCTCACAACCATTCAATTTTCTCCATTCGAAATCTTTCATTCTTGTTTAAAAACTCTATTTGTTTTCAAATCCCTCTGGCCTCTCCTGATCTCTATTTTCTCCTCTGTCCCCATTTGCCTTCACAATATCTGCACTCTCTCCACTCAAGCTTTGAGTACACTCCTGATGTGAACTGACAATGACAGGGGTGCCTTTAGTACCCTGGCAGTCCCTCCTTTAATCCCTCACTCTCTCTGAAGCTGCCATTCCCTCCTTTAGGATATTCTAACAACATACCAACTGTCCCTAATATCTCAAAATGCAGACCAGTAACACCCCTGTTAAGCACTTTGGTGTATTTGTTTGTTTTATTTCTTGTTGGGTTTAATCTAATTCAGCAGGCGGATGGGAACCAAAATTGTAGTTCGACTAGACGGAGGTTGAGAGTAGTGAGGTCAGAACGAAGATTTCAAGATCACAAGGTGGCACCGGCAACAAAGGCGTTGGTTTGAAATGTGCCTACTTCAACGCCAGGAGCATCTGGAGTAAGGTGGGTGGACTTGCAGCATGGATCGGTACCTGGGATTTCGATGTTGTGGCTATTTCGGAGACATGGATAGAGCAGAAACTGGAATGGCTGTTGCAGGTTCCGGGGTTACGATGTTTCAGTAAGAACAGAGAAGATAGTAAAAGAGGGGGAGGTGTGGCACTGTTAGTCAAGGACAGTATTATGGTTGCAGAAAGGATGTTTGAGGACTCGTCTACTGAGGTAGTATCGGCTAAGATTAGAAACAGGAAAGGAGAGGTTGCCCTGTTGAGCCTCTGAATAGTTCCAGAGATGTAGTGGATAGGATAGCAAAGATGATCCTCAGTAGGAGTGCGAGTGACAGGATAGTTGTTACGGGGGCCTTTAACTTTCCAAATATTGGTTGGGAATACAACAGTTCAAATACTTTAGGTGGGTCAGTTTTTGTCCAGTGTGTGCAGGAGGGTTTCCTGACACAGTATGTAGACAGGCCAACAGGGGGCGAAGCACATTAATTAGGTTTGGTACTGAGTAATGAACCAAGTCAGGGGTTAGATTTGGAGGTAGGTGAGCACTTTGGTGATAATGACCACAATGCGGTTATGTTTACTTTAGTGATGGAAAGAGACAGACAAATACTGCAGGGCAAGAGTTATAGCTGGGGGAAAGACAATTATGAAGCGATTTGGCAAGATTTAGGATGCATAAGATGGGGAAGGAACATAAGATGGGGAAGGAAACTGCAGGGGATGGGCAGAGTTGAAATGTGGAGCTTATTCAAAGAACAGCTACTATACATCCTTGATGTGTATGTACCTGTCAGGCAGGGAGGAAGTTGTCGAGCGCAGGAGCCTTGGTTTACTAAAGTAGTTGAATCTCTTGTCAAGAGGAAAAAGAAAGTTTACGTTAGGTTGAGACATGAAGGCTCAGTTAGGGCGCTTGAGAGTTATAAGTTAGATAGAAAAGACCTAAAGAGAGAGCTAGCTAAGAAGAGCCAGGAGGGGACATTAGAAGTCGTTGGGGGATAGGATCAAGGAAAACCCTCAGGCTTTCTATAGGTATATCAGGAATAAAAGAATGACGAGAGTAAGATTAGGGCCAATCAAGGATAGTAGTGGGAGGTTGTGCGAGGAGTCAGAGGAGATAGGGGAAGTGCTAAATGAATATTTCTCGTCAATATTCACACAGGAAAAAGACAATGTTGTTGAGGAGAATACTGAGATACAGGCTACTAGAGTAGATGGGATTGAGGTTCATGAGGAGGAGCTGTTAGCAATTCTTGAAAGTGTGAAAATAGATAAGTTCCCAGGGCCGGATGGGATTTATCCTAGGATCCTCTGGGAAGCCAGGGAGGAGATTACAGAGCCTTTGGCATTGATCTTTATGTCGTCATTGTCTACAGGAATAATGCCAGAAGACTGGAGGTTAGCAAATGTTGTCTCCTTGTTCAAGAAGGGGAGTGGAGACAACCCTGGTAATTATAGACCAGTGAGCCTGATATCGGTGTGGGTAAAGTGCTGGAAAAGGTTATAAGAGATAGGATTTATAATCATCCAGAGAGGGATAAGTTGATTCGGGATAGTCAACACAATTTTGTGCAGTGTAGGTCATGTCTCACAAACCTACTGAGTTCTTGGAGAAGGTGACTAAACATATGGATAAAGGTAAAGTAGTTGATATGGTGTATATGGATTACTGTAAGTAGTTTGATAAGCTTCCCCATGGTAGGCACAAATATGGAGGCTTGGGATTGAGAGTGATTTAGCAATTTGGACCAGAAATTGGCTAGCTGAAAGAAGACAGAGGATGCTGGTTGATGAGAAATGTTCATCCCTGAATTTAGTTACTAGTTGTGTACCACAAGGATCTGTTTTGGGGCCACTGGTTGTCATTTTTATAAATGACCTGGATGAGGACAATAAGATCGGTAGAGTTGTGGATCATGCTGAAGGATGTTGCAGGTTACAGAGGAACATAGATAATCTGGAGAGCTGGGCTGAGAGGTGGCAAATGGAGTTTAATGTGGAAACATGTGAGGTGATTCACTTTGGAAGGAGCAACAGGAATAAAGACTACTGGGAGAATGGTGAGATTCTTGTTAGTGTAGATGAGCAGAGAGATCTCGATGTCCAGGTACATAGATCCTTGAAAGTTGCCACCCAGGTAGATATGGTTGTTAAGAAGGCATACAGTGTGTTAGCTTTTATTGGTAGAGGGAGGGAGTTTCAGAACCACAAGGTCATGCTGCAGCTGTACAAAACTCTGGTCCGGCAGCACTTGGAGTATTGCGTACAGTTCTGGTCACTGCCTTATAGGAAGGGTGTGGAAGTTTTGGAAACGGTTCAGAGGAGATTTACTCGGATGTTGCCTGGTATGGAGGGAAGGGCTTGTGAGGAAAGGCTGAGGGACTTGAGGCTGTTTTCATTAGAGAGAAGAAAGTCGAGAGGTGACTTAATTGAGACAAATAAGATAATCATGGGGTTAGACAGGGTGGACAGGGAGAGGCTTTTTCCTCAAATGGTGATGGCTAGCACGAGGCAACATAGCTGTAAATTGAGGGGTGATAGATATAGGACAGATGTCAGCGGTAGTTTCTTTACTCAGAGAGTAGTAAGGGCGTGGAACGGCTTGCCTGCAACAGTAGTAGACTCGCCAACTTGAAGGGCATTTAAATGGGCATTGGATCGACATATGGATGAGAATGGAATAGTGTAGGTTAGATGGGCTTCAGTTTGGTTCCACAGGTCGGCACAACATCGAGGGCCGAAGGGCCTGTTCTGCACTGTAATGTTCTATGTTTTATATATCTTAATGTTGGAATGAGTTCAAAGGTAAAGTCTATTTGAAATAGCACTGCGAGATCATGACAGTGTTCAAAGGTTTATCGTATTCCTTGAAAAAGACTTTAACAATAAACCAATTGAATCGACATAGCCATCCATCATTTAATTGAGATATTCATGGATTGCTCAGCTAACATAGGGTCGTTCACTAATTGTTCCATCTTCAGTGAAGCAAACATTCAGAATCTCTGCAACGGTTGAGTCTAGTCCCCCTCTCTCAGTACAGTTCTGAAGAAGTGTCATACCTGACTCTGTTTCCTCTCCACAGGATGCTGCTGAGTTTCTCCAGCATGCTCTGTGTCTAGTTTAGATTTCCAGCAGTTCTCGTTTTATTCCGAACCTCTTGGCAGAAAATGTCTTCCTGTATGTGTTGCTGAATTTAACCTGCTTAAGTGAAACCAGTTTACCAATGCACATGAAACTGGACAAGATTTACCGAACGTTGCATTAGAACAGTCCCAGTAATAAGGGAAGTGTAACTGCTGCTTCACTTCCATTTCCTTGAGCTATAAATATATTCACACACCAGCCCTTCACTCCGCTGTGACACGTGGCATTGGTGATCATAACCTTCCACCCACTCCAACTCAGGCTTTTACAGGAAAGGAAACTAACTGTCAAAAGACTGAAAGCGAGAAACAGTTAGTAAAACCTTGCTTCAGGGTCCAACAACTGAACGATCAGCGAACGATCCAGGCTTCGAGACAGTGAAGTTAGCGGGACAGTTCCAAGGACACAAGGTACCGGTCATGTTACATTGCTCCTGATCCCAGGGAGAGTCCAGGACTCTGCTGAGACGGTACAGTTATGAAGTTCTAACCGGACTAGGCAGGGTAAAAATTAGGAAGAATGTTCCCGATGACCAGGGGATACAGGGTAGGCCTGAGAGGGAGAGACATTTCTTTACCCAGAGAGTGATGAGCATATGCAGTTCACTAGCTCAGAAAGTAGTTGAGATCAAAGCTTTGGATAATTAAGGGGGAGTTAGATATAGTTCATGGGGTTAAACGATCAAAGGGTATGGGGAGAAAGCAGGTACAGGGGACTGAGTTGCATGATTAGCGTTATCATATTGAATGGCTTGATGGGCCAAACAGCAGAGTCTTTTCTATGTTTTAACATTTGCTCAAAACCGCGAGAGATTGTCAACTGATAATTAAGGGGGAGTTAGATATAGTTCATGGGGTTAAACGATCAAAGGGTATGGGGAGAAAGCAGGTACAGGGGACTGAGTTGGATGATTAGCGTTATCATATTGAATGGCTTGATGGGCCAAACAGCAGAGTCTTTTCTATGTTTTAGCATTTGCTCAAAACCGCGAGAGATTGTCAACTGATCTGCTGTTTGTACAGGAACAAGCTCAGACTTGGTCCGGGGTAATGCTCTTGTTGAGAGTCACAGGGTCTGGGCTCACTCCAGGGACATGTGAGATTTTTGATACCAAAGTCCATAGCAGGACCGTGCTGTATTTGGCGGGGAGGTGTTATACCTGGAGCCTACCTGCCATCTGAGCTGCTCATATAAATAAATTCCTCTGCACTGTGTGGAAGACGTGCCAACATGTTCCCCCATTTTCATCTGGCCAAGGTTTATTCCTCAAATGACAGCGTAGGCACAGGTCATCGTCTCTTTACTGTTTTCAGGAGCTGGCTAGGCATAAAGTCACTTCCTACATCATGACCAGAGGCTACACTTTGAACTGTAGTGAGTGTGTGAACAAAACAGTATAAATGCAAGTCCAAAGTTTGTGAGAAGATTTGTAACTCGGGTGCTCGTTCCTGTGGTTCTGTTCGCCGAGCTGGAAGTTTTTGTTGCAAACGTTTCGTCCCCTGTCTCGGTGACATCCTCAGTGCTTGGGAGCCTCCTGTGAAGCGCTTCTGTGGTGTTTCCTCCGGCATTTATAGTGGCCTGTCCCTGCCGCTTCCGGTTGTCAGTTTCAGCTGTCCGCTGTAGTGGCCGGTATATTGGGTCCAGGTCGATGTGTTTGTGGATGGACTCCAGATTGGTGTTACAAACACTGATCTCAATGACCCTGCTCACATTAGGTTTCGATTCGGCAAGGTGAGGGTCTCTCCCCAGCAGTTGGTCACTGGTAGCCTGTCATTGAAGGTGATCCTACTCCTCTGCTTTTACCCATAGCCCTATACATTTTACCCAAGGGGTATTGATCTACTCCTTTCTGAAAGTTAGTTATTTATTTAGCAACGGCAAATCCGCAAAGTCCATCTGAAGGTGATAAATCCACTGCAGAGGGCACACTTGGTAATGTAATGTATGGGTCTCTCCATAAGAAAACCATTACAGTTCCCACTGACCTTTCAGGCAGTACATTCCAGATCCTCCTGACCTATTGCACGAACAAATGTCTCTCCATCTCCTCACTGTCCCGTTTTGCAAATATCTAAAATCGGTTTACTCGGCCTCAGCTGTTTTGCTGACTGCCTCCAGCAGAACTTTTCATATTTTTGAAAGCCTCTATCAAATTTCCTTCAATGTCTTTTAAACTCTATTCTCTCGTCAATGGCCCTTATCATGTGGTAGCGCCGGTGTTGGACTGGGGTAGACAAAGTTAGAAATCTCACACACCACCAGGTTATAGTCCAACAGGTTTATTTGAAAATACAAGCTTTTGGAGCGCTGCTTCTTCATCAGGTAGCTAGTGGGACAGGATACATAGGTCACAGGATTTACAAGTAAAAGGTCAAAGTGTCATACAGCTGATGCCATGTCTTAGGCAGACATAGATCACGTAGACATCCCAGAAAGGAAGGACGGTAAAAGTAGCCAATGGCCTATCTGCTCCGATTAAAATCATGCTCCAGTGTAACCAGTACCTTCACTTCCACCTATTACTTTCACTTAATGGTCTTTCTCTCTGGGAAGTCTCCTCTGTTCCCTCTGAGAGATCAGGTTTATCTCAAATGATTTTAACAGTGGCCTTGCCTCAGAGTGGCCTCCCAACACCCAGAGGGTGGTACATGTATGGAATGAGCTGCCAGAGGATGTGGTGGAGGCTGGTACAATTGCAACATTTAAGAGGCATTTGGATGGGTACATGGGTAGGAAGGGTTTGGAGGGATATGGGCCGGGTGCTGGTAGGTGGGCCTAGATTGGGTTGGGATATCTGGTCGGCATGGACAGGTTGGACCGAAGGGTGTGTTTCCATGCTGTACATCTCTATGACCCTATGACCTCACACTGTTACCTCACATCTGCTCATCCTCTTCCTGGAGTTGTCCGGAGGGACCTGTGGGAATCTGGATATGTCTAACCCCTGTGAAGGATTGAGGGAGCTCCTGTATAGGATGTTATCGCTGGCTTTGGGAAGCTGCTTCTCCTCTCTGCTCATACTTAACGTCTCAGGAGCCAGTGCATGAAGAATGACTTGTTGCCAGGGTAATCACACTCTTTATATCATCTGGAAATTTTAAGGGAAATTGCTGTCTTTGTTCAGGTTTTTTTCGACACAAGGCAGTTATTAGACATGCAACAAACCCCTTCTGTGAAATAAAAACTCGAATGAGGAAGGTGGCCCAGGCTGCGGGGAAATACTAGGGGGATTTCAGCAAAGTAAACCGCTCCCTCCAAGAGCTGGCACCAATCCCAATCACTGAGTGCCCTCTTTCTGACATGTAGATAGCCTCAGAATATTCCAGTGACACCTCTCTGAGTGGGAAACTAAATCTGGTTTGCACCGTGTAGATAGTCTGATTTTTCTCTAATTTATCATTAATATAAAAACAAAATACTGCTGATGCTGGAAACCTGAAATAAAGACAGAGATTACTGGAAAAACTCGGCAGGTCTGGCAGCACCATCACAGCCAGAGAAACTGAGTTTTGACACAGTCGCACTGGAACATTAACTCGGTTTCTCTCTCCTCAGATGCTAAGTTTTGCCATTGAGCACTCCCTGTGACTGAAGTACCAGTGTCACGTCATTTTTAGTATTGTTGATCTCAGTTATTTTGAAAAGAATGAAAAGAATACTTTTCAAAGATAAAAAACAGGAAGCGTTTGACTTGAACTTGAGCGATGTGTTTGTAACGAGGTTGGTTTATGTGGTTTGTTGGATTGTATTAACTGCCAAACTTCAACTGACACTCAACTTACATTGGGCAAAAGTGAGGACGGCAGATGCTGGAGGTGAGAGTCAAGAGTGTGGTGTTGGAAAAGCACAGCAGGTCAGGCAGCACCCGAGGAGCAGGAAAATCAACGTTTCAGGCAAAAGCCATTCCTGGTGAAGGGCCTTTGACCAAAATGTTGATTCTCCTGCTCCTCGGGTGCTGTCTGACCTGCTGCGCTTTTCCACCACTCTCTTGACTCAACATACATCAACATTCTTGATGTCACAAGGAATTAAGGGCTACGGGGAGAATGCGGGTAAGTGGAGTTGAAATGCCCATCAGCCATGATTGAATGGCGGAGTGGACTCGATGGGCCGAATGGCCTTACTTCCGCTCCCATGTCTTATGGTCTTATGGTCTTGTGCACATTGAGGTGACTCTTATTGGTACCAAATTGGACTAGGCCCCTTTCTGTTCTGATCCCTGATCTGTGGAACTATGATTTGAGTTCAGGCTGCCTTAGCTGATGTTGGTTACGTATTATGTCATCAGTTCAATTATCTCTAGAGTTGATACAAAAAAAGTGCTGGAGAAACTGTAGAGGGGAACAGAGTTCACACTGGGATTTGGCTTCAAAATTGAAGAGAAGTGGGGGAGTGGTAGGTTTCAATTTGAAAAAATCTGTAATGAGCAACTGGGTTAGGAGGGAAGGTCTGGGGAAATGTCAGAGAGTGGGGGAAAGTAGACATTGCAGATGTCACAGAACACGAGGCAAAGTGAGTGATGGTAATGATCCTCAGTGGGCGTTAATCGAAGTATATTCATGAAGGCAAGACGTGCAAGGGCAGACTCAAAATGGAGGGTAGGGCTCATGGTCTGAAATTGTATTTCGTCTCCCTCGTGTAGAGAAGATCACATTTTGAGCAGAGGATGCGGTGAGCTAAATTGAAAGAATTCAAATAAATCATGTTATGCTCAAATGGAACATTTGGGGTCTTCGAAAGTAAGGGGGGAACAGTTAGAAGGTGCGGTGTTCCAGCTCCCGGAATCATCTCTGGAACACAATATCTAACGTGGTCTCGGATAAGGCTGCTCCCCTAGCCAAGCTGTTCCAGTCCAGGTTCAACCTTGAAAGCCACCATACAACGTGGAAAGTTGCTCAGGTATGTGTTGTCTATAAAAAGCAGGACAAATCCAACCCGGCCAGTTACCGCCCCATCAGTCTCCTCTCGGTCATCAGTACAGTGATGGAAGGGGTCAGTAACAGGGCTGTCAAGCAGCACCTGCTCAGCAATAACCTGCTCAGTGACGCCCAGTTTGGGTTCCCCCCCAGGGTCACTCAGCTCCTGACCTCATTACAGCCTTGGGTCAAACATGGACAAAACAGCTGAATGCCAGAGGGGAGGGGAGAGGGACAGCCCTTAATGTCAAGCCTGCATTCAACTGAGTGTGGCCCTAGTAAATCTGGAATCAATGGTGTCAGGAGGCAAACTGTCCACTGGCTGAGGTCATACTGGCAGATAGGAAGACAGTTCAGGATTATGGAGTCACAGAGATGTACAGCATGGAAACAGACCCTTCGGTCCAACTCGTCCATGTTGCCCAGATATGCTAACCTAACCTAAAGTGGTGGCTGAAGTTTGTCTATTCTCTCAAATCTAACTGGGGATTCATGGAGATGGATGGAGAAAGGAAAAGGAACAAAGCAAATTATATTTTAGCAGGACGGAGTGGGCCTGATTGAGGTTTTATTTCATTCACAATGGGGCACAGGCTTCTTTGGCTGGGCCAGCACATTATGTCCGTCCCTGGAGGTGGTGAGGGTGAAATGCCTTCTTGAACCACTGCAGTTCACCTGCTGTAGGTTGACCCACATGTCCTTGTGGAGGCAGCTCCAGAATTTTGACCCAGTGACACTGCAGGAACAGCGATATATTCCCACGTCAGGCCATGAGTGGCTTGGCATGGTCTTGCAGGGGCTGGTGTCCCCATGTATCTGCTGCCGTTGCCCTTCAAGATGGAAGTGGTTGTGGGTTTGGAAGGTGCTGTGTGAGGATCTTTGGTGAGCTTCTGCAGTGCTTTCTGTAGATAGTACACACTGCTGCTACTGAGCATTGGTGGTGGAGGGAGTGGTTGCTTGTGGATGTGGTGTCAATCCAGCAGGCTGCTTTGTACTGGATGGTGTTGAGCTTCTTGAGTTTTGATTCTGGTGCACCCACCCAGGCAAGCAGGGTGTATTCCATCACACTTTTGACTTGTGCTTTGTAGATGATGGATAGGCTTTGGGGAGTCAGGAGGTGCTGTACTCAGTATTCCCAGCCTCTTACCTTCTCTTGTAGCCACTGTATTTATGTGGCAAGGCTAATTCAATGTCTTGTCAATGGTAAACCCAAAGATGAAGATAGTTGGGGATTCAGTGATGGTAATGTTAGTTAAAGTTGCTCTTATTGGAGATAGTCATTGCCTGGCATTTGTGTGGCATGAATGTTACTTGCCACTTGTCAGCCCAAGCCTGGACATTGTCCAGATCTTGTTGCATTTGAACATGGATTGCTTCAGTATCTAAGAAGTTGTGGATGGTGAGAATGGTGCATGAGATTATCACGTGCCTGGACAGAGTGGCTAGGAAGTAGCTGTTCCCCTTAGTTGAAGGGTTAATAATGAGGGCCATAGTTTGAAGGTGAATGGGAAGGAGGTTTACAGGGGATGGGAAGACATTTTGTTCTCAGTCAGAGGGTGGTGGGAGGGATAGAGGCAGGGAATGTCACAGTCTTTAAAAGGTTCATGGATCAACACTTGAAACATTATTACATTCAAGCCTCTGGGCCTGGTGTGAGTTGTTCAGCATGGACTGGTTGGGCTGAAGGGTCTGTTTCCGTGCTGCGTGACTCTATATTCTATGGATGTGGTTGCTGGAGGGTCAGTCATCTCAGCTCCAGGACCATCTCTGCAGGAGTCCCTCAGGGTAGTATCCTAGGCCCAACCATCTTCAGCTGCTTCATCTATGACCTTTCCTCCATCATTAAAGTCAGAGGTTCGCTGAGGATTCAGTTTTCAGCACCATTCATGACTCCTCAGATGCTAAAGCAGTCCATGTTCAAATGCAGCAAGATGTGGACAATATCCAGGCTTCGGCTGACACCTGGTAAGCAACATTCATGCCACATAGCTGCCAGACAATGACCATCTCCAAGATGAGAGAATCTAATCAATACTCCTTGACATTTAATGATGTTACGATTACTATCAACATCTTGGTGGTCACCACTGATCAGAAACTCAACTGGATTCACCGCAGTAATACCATGGCTACAAGAGCAGGTCAAAGGTTAGAAATATTGCATTGATTAACTCAACTCCCCAAATCCTATCCATCATCTACAAGGCACAAGTCAGGAGTGTGGTGGATTCTGCATACTTGCCTGGATGGGGGCAGCTCCAGCAGCACTCAGTAAGCTTCATACCATCTAGGTCAAAGGAGCCTGCATCTTCTAGCACAACCAGGAGGTATAACCAGTCCCTTTAAATCACATCAGAGATGAGCAGCTCTGGGTTGTGATTAGCAGATACAATGTAAGGCCTGGTCGCTGTTCCTTTGTTTTCAGTTTGCTGTTTGCAACCTTTTCAAGCTCCTTCCTGTTTAGCACAGACCTCTAACTGTAGCCAGGTGACTCGTCATGCATTTACATATAACCTTTCTACATGAATGACCACATTTACAAAGTTAAACGTCACACACCAGCTTACAGTCCGACAGGTTTATTTGGAAGCACTAGCTTTCGGAGCGCTGCTCCTTCATCAGGTTAGGGTGAATTGGCCACGCTAAATTGCCTGTAGTGTTAGGGGCAGGGGTAAATGTAGGGGAATGGGTCTGGGTGGGTTACTCTTCAGAGGGTCGGTGTGAACTTGTTGGGCCGAAGGGCCTGTTTCCACACCGTAGGGAATCTAATCAAATCATAATCGCTATTCGTGCTGGCAAGATTTTGTCAACCTGGAGATGAGTCTTATTACAGCGACTTGTAATCTTTTCACTGCACTCATGTGAGTACATGTGTCAATAAAACTAATTCTAATTCCAATTAAACCTGTTGGACTATAAGCTGGGGTTGTGTGATTTTTGACTTTGTACAGCCCAGTCCAACACCGGCCCCTCCAAATTACATTTACAATGTGTGCCTGTTTGTTGCCAGTCTGATTGAGGATAGCAGTACTGTCAGAGCCCTTTTCACCGTTCTATTCTTTTCCCATAACCCTGCATCAATCCGACACTACCCCGAAGGCTGGGCCCTCTCTATAACCCTCTCTATCAATATTAAACTAATTCTATTGCTCCACTATCTCCCATCCTCCGTCCTCTTCCAAAACCTAATCCACTGCTAGATTTTCTCTTGTCATCCAAAATCACTCCCAAACTAATCCCTGTGCTTTTCTTCCTCTCTGTTAGAATTAGAATTAGTTTTATTGACACATGTACTCACATGAGTGCAGTGAAAAGATGACAAGTCGCTGTAATAAAACCCATCTCCAGGTTGACAAAATCTTGCCAGCACGAATAGCGATTATGATTTGATTAGATTCCCTACGGTGTGGAAACAGGCCCTTCGGCCCAACAAGTTCACACCGACCCTCTGAAGAGTAACCCACCCAGACCCATTCCCCTACATTTACCCCTGCCCCTAACACTACGGGCAATTTAGCATGGCCAATTCACCTGACCTGCTCATCTTTGGACTGTGGGAGGAAACCGGAGCACCCGGAGGAAACCCACGCAGACACGGATTCATTGATCCACTTTATCGCATTGTAAGGACAGGGGCTGACATTCAAAATGATATGGTGACCATCGTTGCTGCATTTCACCATTGGAAGGAAATTTAGCAGCTCCAAAAGGACAGGGACTAACACTATTTACAGTATTCCAACTAGTGCCCTGTGTAGATTTAGTAATTCCTTTCTATTTTTATACTCTATTCTCTTTGAAATAAAAAGCCAGCATTCAATTTGCCTTCCATCTCACACACTGAACTTGTTTTGCTAGCTTTTTGTTGTGAGCTGCCTTTTTTGAACTGTGTTCCAGGGCTGTGTTCCGGGGCAGTGTTCCGCAGCTGTGTTCTGGGGCTGTGTTCCGGGGCTGTGTTCCGGGGCTGTGTTCCGGGGCTGTGTTCCGCGGCTGTGTTCCGGGGCTGTGTTCCGGGGCTGTGTTCCGGGGCTGTGTTCCGGGGCTGTGTTCCGGGGCTGTGTTCCGGGGCTGTGTTCCGGGGCTGTGTTCCGGGGCTGTGTTCCGGGGCTGTGTTCCGGGGCTGTGTTCCGGGGCTGTGTTCCGGGGCTGTGTTCCGGGGCTGTGTTCCGGGGCTGTGTTCCGGGGCTGTGTTCCGGGGCTGTGTTCCGGGGCTGTGTTCCGGGGCTGTGTTCCGGGGCTGTGTTCCGGGGCTGTGTTCCGGGGCTGTGTTCCGGGGCTGTGTTCCGGGGCTGTGTTCCGGGGCTGTGTTCCGGGGCTGTGTTCCGGGGCTGTGTTCCGCGGCTGTGTTCCGGGGCTGTGTTCCGGGGCTGTGTTCCGGGGCTGTGTTCCGGGGCTGTGTTCCGGGGCTGTGTTCCGGGGCTGTGTTCCGGGGCTGTGTTCTGGGTGTTCATCCACAATGTGATGAAGGGACTTTCAGAACCTTTACCCAGTGACGCTGAGGCAATGGCAATATATTTCCAAATCAGGAAGTGATTGGCTTGGAGCGGAACGTGCAGGTCGTGGTGTTCCCATGTATCTGCTGCTGTTGTCCTTCTAGACTGTCATGGTTAAGGGTTTGGAAGCCCTGGTGAAGTTCTGCAACAGTATCTTATCGATAATTCACATTGTTGCTATTGAGCGTTGGTGCTGGAGGAACTAAATGTTTGAGATGGTGAATAGGGTGCCAGTCAAGTGGACTGCTTTCACCTGGATAGTTCTTGAATCTTGTTGGAGCTGCACCCTTCCAGGGAAGCAGAGAGTATTCAGTCACTAACTTGAGCCTTGTGAATGCTGGACAGGTAGGTAATGGTCATGGTAAGCCCCAGGATGTTGATAGTGGTTCAGTAATGTCACTGAATTGCCAAAGAAATGGTCAAATTTTGCCTTGTGGGAGATGATCATTCCCTGGTATATGTGTGGCACAAATGTTATTTTTCATTTGACAGCACAACCCTGGGTACTATCTGGCCTTGCTGTATTTGGACATGGACTGCTTTTGAGGGGTTGTGAATGATGCTGAACATTGTGTAAACATCAGTGACCTTTCCCACTTCTGAGCTCCTGATG
Organism: Chiloscyllium plagiosum; assembly: GCF_004010195.1. Taxonomy (NCBI): domain Eukaryota; kingdom Metazoa; phylum Chordata; class Chondrichthyes; order Orectolobiformes; family Hemiscylliidae; genus Chiloscyllium; species Chiloscyllium plagiosum. The sequence continues at coordinate 47,784,270 of NC_057735.1, forward strand.
GAGGGAAGATCATTGATGGAGCAGCTGAAGATGGTTGGGTCTAGGACACTCCCCTGAGGAACTCCAGTAGAGATGTCCTGAAGTTAAGATGACTGACCTCCAACAACCACGACCATCTTCCTATGTGCCAGGTATGACTCCAACCAGAGAGTGTCTGCCACCTGATACCCACTGATTCTAGTTTTCCTAGGCTCCATGATTGAATCCAGCCTCGATGTCAAGGGCTGTCCCTCTCCCCTCCCCTCTGGCATTCAGCTCTTTTGACCAGGTTTGAACTAAGGCTGTAATGAGGTCAGGGGCTGTGGAACCCAAACTGAGCGTCACTGAGCAGGATAGCACAGCTCACGAGATAGCACTATCAATGAGATATTCCATCTATTTGTAGATGATGAATTATATACCACTGTTCATGGCTGGATTTTAAAAAAATTCACTCATTGGACATGGGGATTGCTGGCTGGGTCAGCATTTATTGCCTGTCCTTGTATGGCAGGACTGTAGAGTGTTACTCTGACTCATTAACTGGAGGATTGTTTAGCTCTGTCTATCACTTGCTGCTTTATGCTGTTTGGTAGCTTCACCAGGTTGACACCTCATTTTCAGGTATGCCTGGTGTTGCTCCTGTCCCCCCATCCCACCCCCTGTACCCTCCTTTCAAATGATGTGAATGAGTAATTTCAAATGGCCATGGCTGGGTTCAATTCCAGGATTAGGATCAGGATTTACACTGAGATTAGGGTTAGGATCAGGATTTACGCTAAGATTATGATTAGGATCAGGATTTACACTAAGATTAGGGTTAGGATCAGGATTTACACTAAGATTAGGGTTAGGATCAGGATTTAAGGATCAGGATTTACACTAAGATTAGGGCTATGTTTGCAGTTTGGATGAAGTTCAGGACCTTAAGGATTAAATTAGTTCTTAAGTTTTAGTCTATGGTCAGGTTTAAGTTTTGATTAGATTAGATTCCCTACAGTGTGGAAACAGGCCCTTCGGCCCAACAAGCCCACACCGACCCTCCAAAGAGTAACTTACCCAGACCCATTCCCCCTGACTCGGGGCAATTTAGCATGGCCAATTCACCTGACCTGCACATCTTTTGGACTGTGGGAGGAAACCGGAGCACCCGGAGGAAACCCACGCAGACATGGGGAGAATGTGCAAACTCCACACAGTCAGTCGCCTGAGGTGGGAATCGAACCTGGGTCCCTGGTGCTCTGAGGCAGCAGTGTTAAATGCTGAGCCACCGTGCTGCCCTTTTGGATAGGAGAGGCTAGTGTTAGGATAGTATTTTGATTCTAGTTCAGATTAGGAACACTGTTTAGGTTAGGGATATGCCTTGATGATGGTTCGGGGTAGAGGTAATGGCTTTGTTATGATGAGACAGCTTTGTCAGTTCGCAACTGTTCTTCTCTCAATCCAGCTTCAAGTTATCTCACCTTCCTTGTTTCTGGTCTCTTTGTCTCCCACTTCTTAATCCAATCATTGTTCAAACACAACAGACAGGCAATTTCAAGCCTTCAACTAACGTTCATTAATTTAGAATGACATTTGATTTGTGTGATTTTAAACAGTGACTTAATGGAATATTCTTCTTGCCAGCTGAGCTCACATCACACTTTACAAATCAAGATAAGTGTTGCACTGACATTCTGAACTTTTACATGAAGGTTACCACAGTCTGTTTCCCCAAAGCTATCTGAGCAGTTGAATAAAGTGAGAGGAGTTATCATGCTGAGATGGGACACTTACCCGCTCAGTTGTGGCACAGATCGGTTACAGAGTGAGACACACTTTCTGCTTCACACTAATGGTACAGCGGGGGCTCCACCTCCAAGCCAATTTTCCGCCCAGGTCCCAAATTTGGATAACTTCCACTCTGAAATCCCTCCCCTCCCCTCTCCCCACCCTCAACCACTTCCTTTACTTCTAAGAAATTACGTTCAGTTGGCTCTGAGCTAACTGTGTTTATCAAAAAAGTCCCTCTCACATCTGAGTCAAATGTCAGAGACATTCCAAAGTCATGAGTCAATGGTAAATTCCATCAGCAGGATCTAGACAGCTCATGTTGTTATTCTGGCTGTGAGACTTAACCTCCAGCTGCAGGGTGAGTCTTAACGTCAAGCAACACTGATGGTAAGGTTGGCAGGTGTGTCTATAGAGGGTCGTATATAAATATCTGTATACTAACTGTACAGTTACTATCATAGCCTTATATATCTATAAGGAGAAAGTGAGGACTGCAGATGCTGAAGAAGGACTCATGCCCGAAACGTCGATTCTCCTGCTCCATGGATGCTGCCTGACCTGCTGCGCTTTTACAGCAACACATTTTCAGCTCTTATATATCTATACACCTATAGATGGTAGCTGGAAATAAAAGCTAGATTCTAATAACACAACAAACAATACCAGCCACTCTCTCTTTCCTCATCTTGAGGATCCACTGCAGGTCTCTCTCAACAAACTTGACCTTACTGTAACCTGACTGTCTCGGTAACTCATTAGCCACACAACACAGCCCACCCTCTGATGTCTGAGTCCATGAAGGAACGTAAAGTATTACAGGAACCAAGCGTTAATCCCATCCTCAAACACCAGGCTTCTCTTGAACTGGCTTCTCAAGACATCATTGGGTCTGTGATGGAGGTTGAGCTCGGGTTTAGAGAGAAGGCATTTTGCTGCTTTGTGCACAACCCCCTCACTGGGCCTTTTGCTCTTTCATGTGTTGAACTCAGTGCAGATCAGGGAATGCATTTTTCAGGCAGGAAGTAGAAGCAGGAAGTGGCCTCTCACTTACAGCAGAGATGGTTGCTTGCACTGATGCAGTGCTCGCTGCTGTTTGGGTGGGACAGTTTGAGCAGAAACCTCTAGGCTGGAGCCTCCCATCACCTACTGATACACTTAGCTTCCTCTGCACTTTTCTTGATTCAGGTGGGACTTGAAGCTTTTCACACCCTCAGGTTGTTCCACTGTCATTCATAGCTTCTTGTTTTGGGATGTAATTGCAGATGTAATGTAAAAGTGGCAGCCAATGTATGCCCCGCGGTCACCAATGAGAGAGATGGCCATGTTTGTGTGTGATGCTGCACAAGGAATAAATGCGATTCAGGACACCAGGGAGAACTTCTTTACTGTCCTTCAAACAGTGTTATGTCTTGTTTAACTGACCACCATACAGAACCTTGGTTTAACAGCTCATCCTGAGAGTTGGCACCTCCTACAGAGCTGCACTCTATCCCAGCATGTGCGCCGAACTGATGTGAACACTTTTGCAGGTTGGTTTTCAGACTGGCTGATTCAGAGTTGAGAAATTTCCCACTGAGTCATGGCTGACCCTCAAAGCCATTGTTCAAAGATAGATTGGAAGTTAGTTACCCTTCACTTCATCAGCCAAATAGGCAGCAGTAGGCGGCCGGATTTAGGAGACTATCGTACAAAAGGTCCAGTATTTAGCACTGCTGCCTCACAACGCCAGGGACCTGAGTTCGGTTCCAACCTCAGGCAAATCTGTGTGGAGTTTGCACGTACTCCCCGTGTCTGCGTGGGTTTCCTCTGGCTGCTCCGGTTTCTTCCCACACTCCAAAGATGTGCAGGTCAGGGTGAATTGGCCATGCTAAATTACCCGTAGTGTTCAGGGATGTGTAGGTTAGGTGCATTAGTCAGGGGTAAATACAGGATAATAGGGTAGGGTAGGGGAGTGGGTCTGGGTGGGTTGCTCTTCGGGGGATTGGTGTGGGCTTGGTGGGCTGAAGGGCCTGTTTCCACACTGTCAGGATTCTATGAAAAGTACAAGCTCTTTGTGGTGAGCGTTGTTGGATACTGAGTTAAAGTCAGCCGAACCTGCTAATTTCTTGCGGGTGCTGGTGCAGAGCATCAACGTCAGTCAGTGGCATCTCATGGCAAGTTATTCTCAAGCTTCAGCTCCCAGCAGGAGAAGTCATTCTGCAATTTCAACCTTTCACGTGTTATCATTAGCTACCCTGAGGAACAGGTACAGCTGAGGACATCCAGGGTAACTTCTTACAGTAGGACAAGCAAGATACCGAGGAGTTTACAGGCTCAGTGAAGATAGTAGCATGGCCTTGACATTTCCCATCACATAATGATAATGTTTGACCCATAGGCAGATTATTACAGAGCCAAACAGAGTGGTAGCTAGGTAATATATTGTAGTGTAGTAATTCTAGGGACCCAGACTTAGTAAGTGAAAGATCAGTCACTGGTGGCCCTAGTGGGAGCTGCTGTCAGTTGGACAACAGAGGGGGTGAAAGACAGAGGGAATAAGGACTCAGAGGAGCCTGTGCAGAAGGCTATGGATTAACTAATGGTAATGGCTGCAGGTCAGCACAGATTTTAATAGACAGCTTGGTGTTCACAGAGGGCAGAACTCTGGAGTCTTTGAATCTAGAGCTGACAAAGCCGTGAACAAAGGTTTCAGAGTCATTGCAGGGGGAAGGTATGAGGGGGGTCTGGAAATTGGGAAGTATTACTGAGGCCTGACTGTCCGAGGGATGAGCTGTGGGATTTGAAATTCAGGGGCCTACAGTTACCAATCTTTGGCGTTGAAATTGGAGATTTTGAAATGAGCTGAAGACCTGTCAGCGCTGAGCTATAGAAAGTTGGAGATGTTGTCAAGATCCATGGGCATGGCTGTGGAGATAAATGTTGTAATGAGAGGTGAAACAGTAACTTCCTTTCATTTACTCCCTTGGCAGCGAGACTAATGGATAGGCTGATATTTATTGTGTCTTCATGTTTACACAGAAAGGACGCAGATGGATCTTGTAATGATTTTGAAACAAGAACGGAGCAGAGTTTTCAGAGAGCAGTTAGGAGTCTTCCATAGTGCAGTTAAGAATCCATCGCAGTAGCGTGGAGTCACATGTAGGCCAGACTGGGTGAGGATGGCAGATTTCCTTTCTAGTGAAACAGAAGAGTTTTTATTGACAATCTGATGCTCAGCAGTAACAACTATTTATGCCTAGATTTTACTTTGGCTAAAAGCACTTTCTCAAACTGGCAAATTGAGACCTGTAATCACTCTCTCTGGATTGTTACTCTAAGGTTCCTGTACTGTTCTGGAGAAGCACAGTAGATACTTGGTCTAATTTGGAGAGATAACAGTAGATGAGGATTGACTAAGCAAGGTCAAGGTAGTTACATCAGAAAACAGTGGGGCTGCAGGCTAAAGGACTGATGACAGTTCTGCGTCTGAGCAGCAGGGCACTTTATTGCATATGAGGTGCACACTACATCGAGAGGATAGCACAGTGCTCGAAGGAAGATTGGGATTAGATTGAGAGGGAAGTGGGATATAGTGTGGTGGCTCCAGGAACAAAGACCAACTTAACACAAGAAGCTTTTGACATAGTGACATCAGAAAGATATTGTCATTATAAGTAAAAAGAGCAACATCCCCGGGAGTGAATCAAGGGCAGGATGTGTACTGTATCGATTTCCTATTCAGATCGATATAAGAGTCCCAGGAATGCAAGAGAATCATCATCTTTGTAATGGAAATCAAGCAACCCAGATTGGGGGGGTGACCAGTCAGAGTTCCACAACATCTTTGCCTCTGAGATTAGGACTCTGCAGAGCAATGGAAAATGAGATGATGCTGATGACAGCAGTGAGAATAATGACCATGTATGAATTAAAGAACAAGTTGGCGGAATTATGAAAACCAAGTAGGAGATAAACCTCGGAGGAAAAGGGAGTAAAATGTCACATAAGTGACAACACTACTTTGACAACAGCAAGACAGAGAAGATAATGAGGCTGCTTAGAAAGCA
>NC_057735.1:47790567-47816275 GCF_004010195.1 Chiloscyllium plagiosum
TCCTCCCTCCCCCTATTCACTTTACCGTATGGACCGTACCCTCAGCGACTCCCTTATTAGGTCCACACTCCCCACCAACCTCTCCTCCCCAGCTGCACCTTCCCATGCGGCTGCAGGAGCTACAAAACCTGCGCCCCCTCTTACTTCCATCAATGGACAAAAACAATCATTCCAGCTCCTGCAGAGATTCACCTGCATTTCCTCTCACTTGATTTATTGCATCCATTGCTCCTAATGTTATCTCCTCTACATCAGAGAGCCTGACCTCAAACTCAGGCAGCAGTTCTGGGAACATCTCTGGTCGGTATGCTCCAATCAGCACCACCTTCCAGTTGCCAGCATTTCAACTCCCCTCCCACTCCCCCAATCACATGCCCATCCTGGGCCTCCTCCATCGTCAAAATAAGGCCACGCGCAAACTGGAGGAAGAACACCTCACCTTCCACCTTGGGAGCTTATAACCTTACCGCCTTGCCATAGACTTCACCATCATCTTCCTCCTCCCCCAACCCACCACCCCTCCTCCCACCCAACCACCCCCCTCCTCCTCCCCATACCTCATCCTAGATCCAGCCCTCCCTTTCTGCCAAGCCCCTTTGCCCTTACCTATCTGTCTATTTTCCTTCCCATCTATCCAGTCCACCCTTCCCATTGACCAAACACTATCTCCTCATAACTGCAGCTACCTATTGCCATCCCACCTACCTTTCCCTTAGTCCCACCCCCTTTCTGTTTATTTCTCAGCCGCCTTCCGCCTCCCCTGTGCTGATGAAAGGTTCTGGCCTGAATTGTTGATTCCCCTGCTCCTCAGGTGCTGCTTGACCTGCAGTGCTTTTTCCAGCTCCACACTTTGTCAAGTCTGACTTTCCATCCCCTTCACTATCTCCAAGTTAGATACATATGGGCCAAATTCTGGCAAATGGGACTAGATTAATTTAGGATATCTGTTCAGCGTGCTGTAGTTGGACCAAACCATATTGTACAATGCTACGACTCCACGAGTCTCCTTTTACAGAATTGAAATTTCAGTCTGTGCCATGGTGTGATCCTGGTGTGTGGATTTCATAACCCAGCCAGCGTAGTGGCTCACTGCCTCTCACTGACAAACCTGAAAAACCATCCTGAGGCATTTTGAATTGAATAAGTCTTTTGAAAGAAGCCATTAAAGTGTTTTAGCCCATTAAAGTACATTTCTTAATCAATGGGGCAGTCATCAGCAGAATCCAATTGACAAATATACAGCATGACATGGATATGAATGAATAGATACATTGACAGGGACAAGGGCTAACACAAGCTAAATGACAGAAATCCTGACAGACAGGGAGACTGACTGGCACCTACTATTAGTATTGACACACTCAACACAAAAACTGCACTGACTGGACATTAACTGATGGAAAATGCTAACACAGCCACAGAGTGAGAGAGACACTGACTGACAGAAGTTAACTGATAAGAGTCACTGACCATCAGAATCACTGACCAACAGAGTCATTGATCAACAGTCACTGACCGACAGTCACTGACCGACAGAAATTAACTAACGGAGACACTGATTGAGATCCCATTCTTCCCATTTGCCTGAGAAAAGTATCAAATTCTTTCAGTTTACTGGGATTACTCCACACCTGCAGCAAAAGGTGCCAGTTTCCCAAACAACAGAATCTCCAACATTTCCCCATCATGGTCTTACTCTGTTCATTGAAACAAAAGACTGTCTCTCGTGTCAAATGCAATAACCCAGGAAACCTGACTGGAAAGGGACATTGTTTATTGCTGAACCCACGAATCGAGGCACTATTCATGGTGTAGTCTCAACCCAGGAGAGACAGCTCTGCAGAACCATCCCTGAGTCTACTTTATCTTTATACCCGGGAGTGTTATCACACACAAACAAACAGCTTATCCCACCATCAAATTGCCGTGGCATGGTTTTTCAATGTGAACAGCCACCTAGTGGTATCTATGTAGCCAATTCAGAACTTAGATGCAAAGCCCATTATGGGCTATACAAACCATCAAAAGGGACTGGGTGTGTTTATATTCTAATCAACGCTATTACACACCTCTGGTGCAAGTGGACTTGAACTCGGGCTGCTGGAGCCCAGATGTAGGGACACCACTATTATACCACAACAGCTCTTACTGGCTCTGCATTTCTTATATATCCAGAAGCATAATCACACACAATTCAGCCACTTTCCCACTACCAAAATCACCAAGACTTTTTTTTAACCCCCCTGACCAACCCCAGTAATAGGTTTGCTTTATATAGGGCTCAGGTGGTGAGGTGCAGTTGGGCAGCCATTGCCCGCTTTTGGATCAGAGTGGTGCTGGAAAAGCACAGCAGGTCAGGCAGCATCCGTGGAGCGGGAAAATCGACGTTTCAGGCAAAAATCCTTCATCAGGAATAGAGGCAGGAAGCCTCCAGGGTGGAGAGATAAACGGAGGGGAGGGCGGGGGCTGGGGAAAAGGAAGCAAAGAGGCGATTGCCTGCTATCAAGGGAACTCATACTCAATGAGCTCCATGAGAATATTAACTGGTGAGTCCCCATTGGCCTCGTTGGGATGGACACACCACTAACGTATTTGCTATCTCTGTGAGAGATTTTCTTTAAGAGCCTAGGAAGCGGATCATGAGTTCCAGGGGACTTGTCGGCCTTTAAACTTTGACTCCCTTGTCGATCACGGATCTATCCATCTCACCTTTAAAAACATTCAATCACTAAACCTCCACTGTCCCCTGGAGGAGGGAAAAATATTCATCTCATCTCTGTCTTCAGTGGCTGACCCTTTATTTTTAAACTCTGTTCATTATTTCTAGACAGGGAACATTGACCAAAATGGAATAAGTTTAATGTGGCGCCTTACTGAGTGCCTTTTGGCAATCCAAGGACACCCCATCTATAACATTTTTCCTCTGTTTCCCATGGTGCTTGTTCCTTCCTCCAACAACATTAACACATTTGTCAGAAATACCATTTACAAAACCATATCAACTCTACTTAATTGCATTAGGTTTGTAAGTTTTTAAAAATTATTCATTTATAAACCACTGGGGGATTATGTTAAATCTCCCCACATGGGTGGCACTGTGGCACAGTGGTTAGCACTGCTGCCTCACAGCGCCAGAGACCCGGGTTCAATTCCCGCCTCAGGCGACTGACTGTGTGGAGTTTGCACGTTCTCCCCGTGTCTGCGTGGGTTTCCTCCGGGTGCTCCGGTTTCCTCCCACAGTCCAAAAGATGTGCAGGTCAGGTGAATTGGCCGTAGTGTTAGGTAAAGGGGTAAATGTAGGGGAATGGGTGGGTTGCGTGTCGGTGTGGACTTGCTGGGCCGAAGGGCCTGTTTACACACTGTAAGTAATCTAATCTAATTTCACCTCTTGGTGTAGAATTACTACTGGGAAGTGAAATGTCTTTTCCAGTGAAACCAGTTCTCTCGCCATTTCCTGACCTCCCCCCCCCCCGTTAACCATTCCCCATTCTCAGTCTCTAGATGCCAGCACTCCCTTTAATTATTCTTTTTCTTTCTTAAATACTTGTAGGAACTCAAATGTTCCAAACTAGCTTTTTCTCATACTCTCTTTTCTCGCTCTGTCTACTTTTCATCTCTGTGCTTGTTTGGAAGTGATGCTGGTGAGCAGCCATTGGCTGGTTTTGCCTGACAATGACAGTGTGACCAGCTGGAAGATACTCACTGATAGAGGAAGATGCTGGCAGAAAATTTTATCCAAAGAGGTACTGAGGGATACGCTGACAGACTGACAGATAGAAAGAGATGCTGACTACTGAATGAGTTGATGAATGTAACTGAGAGAGGCAGTACTGACTATCAGAGGGACATATGAACAGAAACAGACAAAGACACTGCTGAATAGCGAAACAGAGGCAGTAACTGACGAGAGATACACAGGAGGAGAAAGTGAGGGCTGCAGATGCTGGAGATCAGAGCTGAAAATGTGTTGCTGGAAAAGCGCAGCAGGTCAGGCAGCATCCAAGGAACAGGAGAATCGACGTTTCGGGCATATTCCTGAAGAAGGGCTTATGCCCGAAACATCGATTCTCCTGCTCCTTGGATGCTGCCTGACCTGCTGCGCTTTTCCAGCAACACATTTTCAGCAAGAGATATACAGGAACTGAGTGACAATGAACTGATTGACAGAGTGACTGTCTAACAGATTGTTATGGACCAGGCCAGACTCTGTCAGAGTATTTTAAGAAGGTAGCCTAGACCCTAACTTTTCTTATCTTAAAGGCAGATGTGAAGTGGATATTCCAGGTGTGACGCAGTTGGTCAAACCACTCGGCTTTAAGCAAAAGAGAATTTGTTTAAATACTACAGTCGAAACTTAAACAAAGAAAATGGGATTTAGAATAACTTAACTATTGAAAAACTTAAACAAATCGATACCACAACTTAACTAAGGAGATGTTCCAATTCCCATAACATCCCATAAACACACCCCTTGGCAAAAGGTAAATTTAAACACACGTTCTTACAGACAGGAGAGATTACAGAGAGAAAGGTCAGCCAGGGATCATCTGCTGACGCTTGGAAGTTCTTCGCATTGCAACAGCTTCTGACTGTTACAACTGAACCAAACTAGAAAAACATGAACTGGGAGAGCGGGCTACTCCCCTGCCACTGTTAAAGTAGACTTCGGCCTGTATGACTTCTCTTGAAAAAACAACCCAATGACAAAATAACCTTGGTAAAGTGACAGCATTGTCACACAGATGTATTTATAGATGAGGACACTAACTGACTGAGATAGTGGATGAAACAGACACCCAGGAGGACCAGTTCCACCCACAGATTATTCCCAATTCCTCTATCTCTGCTGCTTCTACTCCCAGGAGGACCAGTCTCACCACAGAACACACCAGATGGCCTCCTTCTTTGAAGACCACAATTTCCCCTCCCACATGGTTGATGATGCCCTCCAGTGCATCTCGTCCAATTCCTGCCCCTCTGCACTTGAACCCCACCCCTCCAACCACAACAAGGACAGAACCCCCCTGGTCCTCAGCTTCCACCCCACCAACTTCCATATACATTGTATCAACCTCCGCCATTTCCACCACCTACAAACGGACCCCATCACCAGGGATATATTTCCCTCCCCACCCCTATCTGTTTTCTGTAAAGATCGTCCCTCCCCGACTACCTGGTCAGGTCCATGCCCTCCAACAACCCACCGTCACCTCCCAGCACCTTCCCTTGCTACCACACACCCACACCCACGCCTCCCCCTTCACCTCCATCCAAGGCCCCAAAGGAGCCTTCCACATCCATCAAAGTTTTACCTGCACATCCCGCTCCCTCACCACCCGACGCCTGGAGGAAGAACGCCTCATCTTCCGCCTCAGAACACTTCAACCCCAGGGCATCAATGTGGACTTCACCAGTTTCCTCAGTTCCCCTTCCCCACCTTATCCCAGTTCCAACCTTCGAGCTCAGCACCGCCCTCATGACCTGCCCTATCTGTCCGTCTCCTTCCTACCTATCTGCTCCATCCAGCTCTCTGCCCTATCACCTTTACCCCCACCTCCATCCTCCAATTGCACTCTCCGCTACCTTTCCCCCAGCCTCACCCCCCCCTCCCATTTATCTCTCCACCCCTGAGGCTCCCAGCCTCATTTGTGCCAGAAACATCGATTTTCCTGCTCCTCGGATGCTGCCTGACCTGCTGTGCTTTTCTAGCACCACACTCTCGACTGACTCAGAAAGACACTGACCAGCTGACAGGATCAGAAATAAATGATGGAATGTGACTGACAGAGACCATGATTAACAGAGACCATCAGTAACACAGATGGTGGACACTGTTGGACGGAGAAACAAAGTGATTATGACTGATTGATCACTGAATGGAGGTATATTAATTGACAGCGGCAGCGATGAACAGACTTCAGTCGATAAAGCCCACGAGCTCCTCCCTTGAACAAGTGGCCATCTCCCTTGAACGCTCCTCGACATCAGACTAATTGTGGGTGCCGGAACAACAAAACCTTTGTGTAATGTTTAGCAACATTGATCGCTGCATTGCAGTCACAATGCCGAGATATGGAAGTGTATCAGAGTGGTCTCCCATGTCTCGTTAGCATAGATCTGCCGTCAGTCTCACAGGGGGTTTCCAGAGAGGCCACTGGGGAATCGACTCATTTCCCCATGATGACACAGTGTCATGTCGTTATTATTGAGTCTTTGGGAAAGCACCACTAGGAGCTGCATGGATGAGGGCCTCTGAATATCCCTGACCACACTGTGGGAGGTGGAAGTGGATTATTCCAGGTCAGGTCAACTGCATGCTGTGTTTCGTTTGTGATAGTGCCCACTGAGGCCGATGCAGGACTCAGACCTCCAGACCAGGATAATCTGTACTCAGGAGGATCGAGGGGGGTATCCTAGGCTCATCAATGTGATTGCTGCCCCTGGTTGGGCACAGTTTGCAGGTTTATCAGCCTCTTCATTGTCTTCTTCCTCTGATGATGACATTGTCCATTCATCCCCACTGGCAGATGTACAGCAGCATGACCCACCGACAACAGATAGGTCAGAGGGCAGTCCATTCCCACCATTCACGGCTGGCCATGGCACTCAAACAGCATGGTCATGACCCCCATGAGCTGGTTAATAGCTGCCCAGGTGGATTACCGGCAGGAGGTTGCTGCACTTCTGTGCTCACGTGGTTCACGCTGATGCCACCAGCTTTGCCTTCAGCAGATCCTCTGTATCGGCCTGTTCCCCTTCTGGTGGCTGAACAGTTCAGTTATTGTTAAAGGCCCCTCCCTCCCCCAAACCCACATCCCCAGTGTGTTTGAAAGTTGCTGTATCCGTCATGATAATGACCAAGTCTGGTGCCCTCTCTGAATCAATATCATTTATCTGATTGATTATGGGGAGCTGATTGAGATATCCTTCGCTAATCTGCAGCCAAGGCCTCTAACCAGCTCAGAAAATTGTGGCACCAAGAATGCCATGGGTACCAGTGAAGGTTATGGCCAAATGGTATTATTGCTGGTCTGTTAATCAAGAGATTCAGGTAATGTTCTGGGGTCCCAGGTTCAAATCCCACAATGGTAAATGGTGGAATTCAAATTCAATAAAAATCTGGAATTGAGTGATGACAATGATCCATTGCCAATTGTCAGGAAAACACTAATATCCTTTAGGGGAGGAAACTGGTCTGATCTGGCCTACATGTGACTCCAGACCCACAGCAATATCATTGACTCTTAATTGCCCAGAGGGCAGTTAAATAAATAAAATTAAAGTTAAAGTTAGGAATAAATAAAGTTTAAAAAAAAATAAAATCGTAGAGATGTACAGCATGGAAACAAACCCTTCGGTCCAACCCGTCCATGCCGACCAGATATCCCAACCCAATGTTCACATTCTCTGGGAGGGTATGAGTTCCTCATTCAAACGTGGACAGAAATCAGTGACCAGCTCTTGCCAAGGCTTACAGTGGCTTCTTGTAAAAGCCTATGGTGAAAGCAGGGCATCTATCGCACACCTGCTCCTTGGCATCATTACTCCCCCTCTCAGGTTCTGCGGTCCAATCTTGGAAATGCGCCTTAGCATTTTCTCATTTAAATTCTAACATGGGATTTGGACATCACTGGAAAACACGGCATTTGTTGCCCATCCCTAATCCTCCTTGACTGCTGGACTCTCTGGGCCATTTCAGAGGGCAGTTCAGTGGTAACCACATTGGGTCTGGAATAGTACAAAGGCCAGACAGGGTAAGGATGGCAGATTTCCTTCTCTGAAGGGCACCAGTGAACCAGTTGGGTTTTCACAATAACTGATGACTGTTTCACAATCCCAGTTTTGTAAATTGGATTTATACTCCAACAGCTACTGGATTTGTACCCCATGTTCCCAGAATATTAGCCTGGCATTCTAAATTACCAGGTAAATTCTGGATCAGTGGGGCTGGAAGAGCACAGCAATTCAGGCACCATCCGACGAGCAGCAAAATCGACATTTCGGGCAAAAGCCCTTCATCAGGAATAAATTACTAGTCCAGGCACATTACCATACTGCCACCATTTCTCTTAAGTTAATAAAAAAGGGTTCCGTCCCTAACAATATTCAACAGGACCAGTCTCCAGCACCAGTGCCCAACTCTGAGTGTTGCTGTTTGTCCCCATTGCAGTATACAATGGACTGCAACATTGTCAGAAACACTGGAAGGCACACTGACTGACAGAGATAGAGGCTGACAGAAACATTGACCAAAACACTGACTGGTAGACACAAACTGGATTATTTTCACCAGAAGGTGAAGGTGGGTGCTGTGCTAATCAAACTCAAGAGTCAGATTCATCAGGGTGTCACCTGTGGAGGGGGTTGGCAGAAAGAGTGATTGAAGAAACCCATAGCAACAGACAGCACAGCCAATCTGGGAGGGGATTGTTGAGGACCATCAACCCAGAATTGCTCAGTGTTCCCTAACCCTCCACCGTTCTGCTCCTCTTTCTCCTTCACCAGAGGGCCTGAATGACAGAAACACTGACTGTCAAAGGCACTGATTGACAGGGGGAGGTGGTTTTACTGTGACTGAGTGAGTGGGTCTGGGTGTAGATCAGGCTGAGATCTCAGAGTTGTGCGTACATCAGGGATGTTTTGTTTTTAACTGCGTTGTATTGAGTTGATGGGTTGTAAAATTAAATCTAATTAATCAATTAGTAGAGTGATATTAATGTGGGCTTTGACTTCATAGGTTTCCCACACTTTTTCTTAATTCGCTCCATCAATGCTATGTGAGTATTGTTCCCTGGCCATCCCTAGTTGCCCTTGAGAAGATGGTGGTGAGCTTCTTGCTTGAATCGCAACACAATGCCCTAAGGGAGGGACTTCCAGGGTTTTGACCAGTGACACTGAAGGAAGGGTGATATTTTTCCAGGTCAGACTTGGAGAGAAGCTTGTGGGTAATGTTCCTATGGATCTGCTGCCCTTGTGCTTCTAGATAGTAGAGGTCATGGGTTTGGAAATAGCTGAAGAAAGTGATTTCCAAAGAAAAGTTACTTTTTAAAATTAGTTATTCACAGGATAAGGACATCGCTGACCAGGCAGCATTTATTACCCATCCCTAATTGCCCAGAAGGCAGTTAAGAGTCAACCATATTGCCATGGGTCTGGAGTCATATGTTGACCAGACCAGGTAAGGATGGCAGTTTCCTTCCCTAAAGGACATTACTGACCCAGATGGGTTTTTCCAACAATCAACAATGGATTCATGGTCATCACTAGACTCTTAATTCCAGTGATTATACCACAAGGTCGTTGCTTCCCCTGTTCACTCTGTTTCACTTTCCACAAACGCTGCTGGACTTTCTGAGTTTCTCCAGCATTCTCTGCATTTATTAACTATGGTTAGCTTCTCTCTTGTTGGTGATGGTTATTGTCTGGCACTTATTTGGCACAGAAATTACTTGCACCTATCAGCCCAGCCCTGGATATCGGCCCAGTCTTGTTGCATTTGAACATGAGCTGCTTCAGTATCTGAGGAGTGGTGAATGGTGCTGAACACTGTGCAATCATCAGCAAACATCTCCACTTCTGACCTGATGATGGAGAGAAAGGTCATTGATGGAGCAGCTAAAGGTTGGGCTGAAGATGCTACCCTGAGGAACTCCTGCAGAGATGTCCTGGAGCTGAGATGACTGACCTCCAACATCCTCAACCATCTTCCTATGTAACAGGTATGACTCCAGCCAGCAGAGAGTTTGCCCTTTGTTTCCCACTGACTTTAGTTTACTTTGGATTCCTTGATTCCACACTGTCAGTCAAAAGCAGCCTTCATGTCAAGTGCTGCATCACCTCACTTCTGGAATTCAGCTGTTTTGTCCATGTTTAAACCATGGCTGTTTTATACTGAGTGGCCCTTGCAAACTGGGTCTCACTCAGCAGGTTATTGCTGAGCAGGTGCTGCTTGATAGCAATGTTACTGACACCTTCCATCACGTTACTGAGGATGGAGGTAATTGGCTGAGTTGGAGTTGCCCTGCCTTTTGTGGGCAACCTTCCAGCTGGGAGTGTTTGCATTTCTGGAAGGATTTAGGACCAGAGGATGTTATTTCAGATTAAAATGTCTATTTAAGGCAGAGCTCAGGAGGAATTTCTTCTCTCAGAGGCTAAGGAATCTTTGGAATTCTTTGCCAGAGAGGACTGTCACTGCTGAGTTGTTAAGAACATTCTAGGCTAAGATAGGCAAGTTTTTAATCAGTAAGGGAATCTAGTGTTATCAAATCAGCTATGATCTCATTGAATAGGTAAGTAGAATCAATGGGCTGAATGGCCTACATCTCCTCCTCCATCTTATGGCTAGTTTTGCACAGGTACAGTGCATTATCCTCTGCATGCCCCTGGCAATCCGAGCACCCCAGCTCACCCAGTCATTGTGTGAAAGGCTTGCACTCCATCAATGAGCAGGAGCTGTAACCACAGGAAGGTCTTTGCCCGACTTTGCACAAGGTTCCAGGCCCTTGCCTGAGCATGTGAAAGAAAAGCTGCCTGGTTGTGTGACTGCACTAATTGGCACAGAATGGCAAGGCAAGGCTGGGACGCCATGAGCAGACAGCTGGGTACTGGGTGAGCGAGGGCTAAGAGAAGGAGTGAGCAGCCCGATGAGGCAGCCTGGGCCAGTTGGTGATTCAGGTGTCCATCCATTGATACACAAAATGCCCTCATTGTAGCCTATCACAGCTACTCACTGGCAAGTGCTCCAGTGCAGGTCTGCACTTCCAAAGTGTGTCTGACTGGTAGCCAGCTGGGTGTGAGGAGTTGGCAGGTGCTGGATGCCAACGTTTGTATTTGAGGAGAGAATGCAGCTGGTGCCCACAAACTGTTCCCTGAGATGCTGTTTGGTGCTGAGCAACAAGGAGACTGAGGCAGCAATGAGCTGGAGTCACCAGGTACCACCTGGACTTCCATATCGAGAATTCTCATCGAGCTTGTTAGGTGTATTTGGTTAAAAAAAAAAGACCTGAATATTAATGAGGCACATTGGCTTTTAATAAGGCATTTAACACGCTATAATCCCCATCAGTTGGTAACTCATTACTGCCTTAGTGAGAAACTTGCCTTGCTGCTTGGCAGAAATATAAAAGATGCAGCAAGATGCTCACAGTGATGACATAGGCCTTGCTGGGCTTCTCATCTGAATCTGCTACAAAACCTCACCAGAGTCCCTGTCACTCAGACCCCTCGCAGATTTCAACCACTGACATGGAGTTATACTGAGACCTTGACTGACAGACGCTGTGACTGGCGCAGACACTGATTGAGAAAATAATGATAGTGTCTGATAGATACACCAAGTGACAGAAAATCGCTGACAGAGAAAATGACAGATTCACACTGGCTATCAGACACAGTGACTGATTGACAGAGATGCTGATTGAGAGCGATACCAAAACACTGCAATTAACACTGACCGAGACTGACATAGAGTGACATCTTCTCTTCAGGCTTTTGTGATTTCTGTAAATGTATAGGAGCATCCCAACACTCTCCTCCCCTGGTTTTAAGCCTCAAATCCCCTGACCTTTATATACTTTAAGCTGTCACCGCTGTTCTGAAAGCAGGTATTGAAATAGCCTCAGTGATATTGCCTTGTTCCTTTCGCCAGTTCAGGGTCCCTTTCCCTCACTATTTAAAACTAATCCTGTTCTTAGAAACAAGTGCAGGATTTGTTGTCACCTAATCCCAATCTCAGTGATGCCACTCCCTCCCCACTTTCCTTTCTCATTAATACATTATTGATATCTTTCTCTGATTTTATGATTATTCTTAGATATGATTCAAAACTTGTCTTTAATAATCTGATGCTCTTTTTAGTATTAAACCTGCCTAAACTCGGCATTTATTCTCCATGCTCTCAGTATCCTTTCATATCCGAAGGAGATGTGGGGAATCTTATCTAACCAGGCAAGGAAGCCTGGGCCTGGATATATAGGAGATTCAATATCAGTCCCTGCACTGTCTCGATCAAATTTGACTGCGTGTGGAAATCTACTACTGATGCAGTTGTCATTTCCTTCAATTAACTGAAACCAATGCAATTAGTTTCTTCCACGACTCACAGCCCTGGACTCTGCCTCATACACTTTCTGAGGCGTAGCCAGACAGTTTGTAACCTTTGCCTCCTGTTTGCTCCTGGGATATGTGTCCAGCCTGTCCGGCTCAACCCAGCAGGGAAAGGTCCACTCAGAAAAGCTGGCCGCTTTTATTATCAGGTGCAGGACCAGCTTTCGAACTGATGGGGACAGTATGGAGTGACCTTTACTCTGTGTTTAAGCCTGTGCTGTCCCTGTCATAGAGTCATAGAGATGTACAGCACGGAAACAGACCCTTTGGTCCAAATCATCCATGCTGACCAGATATCCCAAATAAATCTCGACCCATTTGCCAGCACTTGACTATATCCCTCTAAACCCTTCCTATTCATATACCCATCCAGCTGCCTTTTAAATGCTGCAATTGTACCAGCCTCCACCACTTCTTCTGGCAATTCATTCCACACATGCACCACCCTCTGCGTGAAAAAGTTGCCCCTTAGGTCCCTTTTAAATCTTTCCCCTCTCCTCTTAAGCCTATGCCCCTCTAGTTTTGGACTCCCCTAACCCAGGGAAAAGATCTTGGTTATCCAGGCCCCTCATGATTTTGTAAACCTCTACAAGGTCACCCCTCAACCTCCAACGCTCCAGAGAAAACAGCCCCAGCCTGTTCAACCTCTCCCTGTAGCTCAAATCCTCCAACCCTGGCAACATCCTTGTAAATCTTTTCTGACCCTTTCAAGCTTCCCAACATCTTTCCTATAGCAGGGAGGCAAGAATTGCACACAATGTTCCAACAGTGGCTGAACTAATGTCCTATACAGCCACAACATGACCGCTCGACTCCTCAATACTCTGACCAATAAAGGAAAGCATACCAAATGCCTTCTTCACTATCCTATCTACCTGCGACTGTACTTTCAAGGAACTGTGAACCTGCATTTCAACATCTCTTTGTTCATCAAAACACCCCAGGACCTTACTATAAAGTGGAGAAGTCCTGATTTGATTTGTCTTTCCAAAATGTAGACCTCACATTTATCTAAATTAAACTCCATCTGCCACTCCTCAGGCCATTAGTCCATCTGATCAAAATCCTGTTTTACTCTAAAATAACTTCTTCGCTATCCACGAGATCTCCAATTTTGGTTTCATCTGAACACTTACTAACTATACCTCTGTTCACATCCAAATCATTTATATAAATGATGAAAAGCAGTGGACCCAGCACCAATAATTTAGCACACCACTGGTCACAGGCCTTCAGTCTGAAAAGCAATCCTGCACCTCTGTCTTCTACCTTTGAGCCTGTCCTGTCCTGGGAGTGTTTGATGGGGACAGAACACAGTGAACTTTACTCTGTATCTAACCCCATGCTGTCCCTGTCCTGAGAGTGTGTGATGGGGACAGTGTAGAGGGAGCTTTACTCTGTATCTAACCCCATGCTGTCCCTGTCCTGAGAGTGTGTGATGGGGTTAGTGCAGGGG
The DNA here is from genome assembly GCF_004010195.1 of Chiloscyllium plagiosum. Taxonomy (NCBI): domain Eukaryota; kingdom Metazoa; phylum Chordata; class Chondrichthyes; order Orectolobiformes; family Hemiscylliidae; genus Chiloscyllium; species Chiloscyllium plagiosum. The sequence continues at coordinate 47,804,129 of NC_057735.1, forward strand.
GAGCTTTACTCTGTATCTAACCCCGTGCTGTCCCTGTCCTGGGAGTGTTTGATGGGGACAGTGTAGAGGGGGCTTTATTCTGCATCTAACTCCTTGCTGTCCCTGTCCTGGGAGTGTGTGATGGGGACAGTGTAGAGGGAGCTTTATTCTGCATCTAACCCCTTGCTGTCCCTGTCCTGGGAGTGTTTGATGGGGTTAGTGCAGGGGGAGCTTTACTCTGTATCTAATCCCATGCTGTCCCTGTCCTGGGAGTGTTTGATGGGTCAGTGTAGGGGGAGCTTTACTCTGTATCTAATGCCATGCTTTACAAGAGGCAACATTAATCTGACCTGTGCAACATCTTCCAATAATAACACGGCAGTTTTCATTGACTTCGTGCTGTGCACATAATAAAACATTCCAAGTTGCTCGGCTGGACCAATATAGAAAACAACATCAGACATTCCAAAGGTATTTGGGTAAAAGTCAAACTTAGTCTTTTGTGAGAGGTTTGGTTTCCAGAACTTTGGACCTTTGGGCTGGAGACAAACCATTAAAAATGGATCAAATAAATTCCAGGGTGCTGCTGCTGTTGGAGTGAAAGGAGCACCAAGATCTTGAAGAATCGTGGAAGAAAAGTGGATTATCAAAAGGGAGACTGATAAACTACAGGGAGGGTAGGGGAATGAGAATTTCACATGCAGGTTCTTCTTCAACTTGCAGTTAATGTCATAGCAGAAAGTAATTCCAGATCAAAGCAAAGAAATACCCAGTGGGCTTGACATATCTGTAGAGAGGGAACTGGAGTCAATAATTCAGGCCTTTCATCAGACCCCAACTGATGTACCTAGATGGGACAGGGTGTCAAAATTGGGTGACTGGTCAGAGGTGCAATAGTCAGTCTTAATAAGGGAACAGAGACAGCACTGGAAGCACATCTTCAAATCAATCAAGAGGCTTGATGGGAAGTGGTTTCCAGGGAACGGAGTTTGGTGCAGGAACAAAGACAATGACTTCAATCTTTACAAAGCTTATTTCTGTTCATTGAGCACTGACTCTGTACGCTAACGTGACCGACCGTGAATGGAAACCTACACTAGCACGTGCTGTCAGCATTAAACAACAGCAGGCCAGGACAAGGAAAGGACTGGCCCTACCAAGAAAAGTTAACCAAGCTCACACACAGCAACGAGACGAACAATTCAGAGGCCTGGATGAAGAGCCTGTCTGACCAACCACTCACTGACACGGAAAAAGCCGTCCAAGTACGAGGAATGAACTACAAACACAGGGACGCCAACAAAACAAACTTCCTAGCAGCTGTAAACTCCACCCTGAAAAAAAATGAACTTACCCTTATGAAAGAAAGCCAGCATTCTATCAGACAGACAGTAGCACCAACACTAAGCAGAAAGATAGAAGGGTATATCTCAACACACTTGAAGGGAAAGCTCTGGAAGGACTCAGAAAAGACAAGAAATATTGTAATCCTACGTGTGCATGGCCATCACCCTGAACATAGTATATTGAAAAAGCAGCCATACTACTAACCATACCAACATCTACCAACAGGTGGCGGCGAACTCAACTCCACAGCTTGAAAACCGCATTACAGTGGCCCTGAGGAAACTACACAAAACAAGGGAAATTAACAAGACAGACTCCAAAGAATGAAGCCAGGAAGGTCCCGTTTCTATGGAATACCAAAGTTACACAAACAAGGAGCCTCCCTCAGACCCATAGTCTTACTCCCTAGCTCACTGACATACAGGCTAGCAAAGGCACTGCAACAGAAACTAAAACACCTGGTAGAAGACTCAGCCCACTCCACACAGGAACTCCTGAACATCATCAAAGACACCAAAGTAGAGGATGACAAGGGAATGGTTTCCTTCAACATGATGGTCATCAATAAACATGAATAGACATCACCCTGGCCAAAGAAACCCTGGTCTCACTGCTAGGCAAACCAGGCGTATAAACACCCGACAGCACCAACCCCATCAGCAAGGACTGCATCCTCAAGCTACTGGACCTGTGCCTCACAACTAACTTCACCTTCAACGACAAGATTTGCAAAACATACTGTATCAAACTGTACAAAATGCAAACAGTTAATAATGAACAGCAAACAGCAGTTTACAAGAAACAGCAATGTGCCGGAGAAACCCCAAAACCCCACCGTGCAACCAGTTCACAGGAAAATACTGAAAAACTCCAAATCCTGCTGTATCTTACCAAACGGCACGGTGGCACAGTGGTTAGCACTGCTGCCTCGCAGCGCCAGAGACCCGGGTTCAATTCCCGCCTCAGGCGACTGACTGTGTGGAGTTTGCACGTTCTCCCCGTGTCTGTGTGGGTTTCCTCCGGGTGCTCCGGTTTCCTCCCACAGTCCAAAGATGTGCAGGTCAGGTGAATTGGCCATGCTAAATTGCCCGTAGTGTTAGGTAAGGGGTAAATGTAGGGGAATGGGTGGGTTGCGCTTCGGCGGGTCGGTGTGGACTTGTTGGGCCGAAGGGCCTGTTTCCACACTGTAAAGTAATCTAATCTAAAAAAAACAAGATCTACAAACAAATCGACGGGACGCTTATGAGGTCACCAATATCAGGACTTATAGCAGATCAGTTATGCAGAGGGTTAGAACAAACAGCCCTTCCCATGATCCAGCCTAAACTTTGGGTCCGCTGTGCTGGTGACTCCTTCATTATCACAGAACGCGACAAACTAGAAGAAACCCACAAACACATAAACAACATCCTCACCGATATACAGTTCACCAAAGGGGAAGAGAACAATAACCAAATCCCCTTCTTGGATGTCATGGTAGAACAAAAAGCCAATGGAAAGCTGCAGACCAGCTTTACAGGAAAGCCACACACACTGACCAGATACTCAACTACAGGACTAACCGTCCCAACACCCACAAACAGAGCTGCATCAGGACATTATTTAAATGAGACACAACAGACTGCAGCACCCAGGAATTATGAGAAGCCGTGGAGAAACACCAGTATAACAAATTCAAAAACAACAGTTACCTGATAAGCACAGTCTGCCAATGGGCCTAAACAAGAAGACACAACATGCCAAGAGACTCCCATACATCAAAGACATTTCAGAGATGACCACCAGGTTATTCCGGCCCCTAGGTATTGTCGTAGCCCACAAACCTACTACCATGCTAAGATAACTAATGATGAATTTAAAGGACCCTGTACCTATAGCCAACAGAATGAATGTCATGTATGTGATACCCTGCAAGGACTGCAATAAATATTACATTGGACAGATGGGAAGGAAACTAGCTACCAGGATATGTGAGCACCAACTAGCCACCAAAAGACATGACCAACTATCACCGGTATCCATACACACAGACACAGACCAGTCTGACCTAGAACAGTACATCCATCCTAGGATAGGATAAACAAAGACACACACTGTAATTCCCGGAGGCCTGGCATTCAAATTGGAACTCCATTAATAAACATATAGATTTGGACCCCATTTACCAACCTCTCAGAAACAGAACTGGAAATGGTAGCATCCACCACAATAAACTAAGACACATAAGTAGCAGACAGGACTGAACACCAACGCTTCACCAGAGGTGCACTGATGATGGTGACGAAACATCTGAGAACAAACCCACCAGCTCAACGATCAAACCTACAACCTGATTGAGCAGTGTATTGAGAGAGAGCAGTCCAATACTGGTTGGGATAGGGCAGCATATCAATCAGAGATTAAAAGAAACCAAAGATAGATTGTGTGGAATTGTAGTATTGGTACAGGAGTGGAAGAGAAAACTTTGAGGGCAACTCTTTGGTTGTGCTTAGATGGAGAAGGTCGAAACTAGGTGAGTGCAGTCCAAAATGTCTGGACGCTCTAGTCAAGAGTTGAGAATGCTTGCTAGGAATGTGTAGAAGGAGCATTATTCTGTATCATAGCCCAGGCTGTATCCCCACCGAAGATTCCTCATTACTGAAACACAAAGTGCTGTTTTCTCCACCATTCACATGCGGCATGAACAAACACAACATTCACAGGAGGAGAAAGCAGAAGACAGACAAAAGCAACAGCATCACAGTTAAACCAGTCGTCTACATGAGAACAGAATTAAATATTCTTACTGGAAAGAGAGCAGATCAGGCTGGAACTAACGTGAGCAGTTGGGCAAATGCTGCTTGAAGGCTGTTAAGGAGTAGGTTTCTAGGAGTTAACACAATGATCTGTTGCTGGGGGGAGGTCTCATTGTGATTCACTTCACACATGTATGGCATTGTGAGGTCAGCAGCTGGTATGGATGCCCTGCAGTGTTTTCTGGGAGTTGTGTCTGCCAGGCTGTCCCCAATGCCAGGAGGAAAGTCCCTGTAGAGGTCGCCAGGACTCTCAGTAACAATGAGCTGGTGTCTCTTCTGTGCTGCTGTGTTTCTGATCCCCTTGCTTCATCGAACCAATCTCACCTGCACTTCTCCTTTACTCACACACAACCTCACTGTTTGAGAGTTTTAAGAAGATTTCTTTTTAAGAAGTCAGTTTATTTTGTTTTTGCATATTTTGTGGAAGAGTAATGTTGAGAGTAAGGCACCTGTCAGCCTTTTCCACATATGGACAACAGGTCTGGGGCCCAGGAGATAAAAATTAATCTTAAACACTTATACGGTGTATAAGCCGAGCTTGTAGCACTGAAGCTGAACAAATCACAAACTGGGAAAACACCTTAAAATGTGGCTTCATCAGTTAAATACACAAATGCTGTTTTAATAAGCACAGGCCAAGGTGTACAATAGTATGACAATCCAGGACCTGTCATCTCTAGGACACTGTCAAGCCTCAGGAGAAAAGCTGACCTGGGGAGGGTTCCCTGAGCTTGGGCTGGGAGGGCAGGTTTTGTTAGCTTTAGGACTGGCACTTTCGCTGATTACTGGAGAGGGCTCTTGCAAGTAGCTGGAACCTCAGAGCCAGGTTGTATTATTGACACACCATCTAATATGGATGGAAAACTCAAGCAGCAACTGGAATAAAGCTTGTTAGTAGAGATGGCACTGCAGCCTCTCAACACCAGGGACACAAATTCAATTCCAGCCTCGGGCGACTGTCTGTGTAGAATTTGCACATTCTGCCCGTGACTGCGTGGGTTTGCTCCGGGTGCACTGGTTTCCTTGCCACAAGATGTCTCAAGATGTGCAGGTTAGTTGGATTGGCCATGCAGGATTAAGGGGATGGGTTTGGGTGGAATGCTCTTCGGAAAGTCAGTGCAGACTTGATGGGCCAAATAGCCTCTTTCTGCTGTAGGGATTCTATGAAAATCATGTGGTGTGAAGGGGAAGTGGAGTTTATTGGGGCTGAACTTTAGTGGGCTGTATCAAAGGAAGATTTTCCCTTCTAACAGAGAAATTTGGTGATATTTACTCATCCTTTCTCTGAGTGACTTGGAGAAGTTGTCAGTTTAATGAGCTGGACAATGTACAGGGGATCTTTCTGTAAGGAGCCACACTTCTGTGAGACAGATGCACTGAGAGGGAAACTACAGTTAAAATACAAAAAAACATTGATTTATCTTGCTCCTTGAATTTATCCCTCCCTCTGTTACGAACTTTGCTTTTGTATGTATTTTATAAGAATGCATATAAGCGCTGTAATCTAACTAGACACAACAAAAACACCAGCATTTGTTCTCCATTCCATTGAACACTGAGGGCACTCTGAGGCCTGTGCTCCCACGCAGATTAATGTAAATCTAGTACACAGACAGATCAGGTTCAAACAGGTTGCTGGGGACAGGCCTGAAATACCCTGGGGATTCCCTGTGAATAATAACAACATCTTGCTGGGGATTGCCTGCAGTTCTGGAGACACCTCATGGTTAGCTTCCCAATCTTGACCCACTCCTGGAAGTCGTTGTGATTCTGTTCGCCGAGCTGGGAATTTGTGTTGCAGACGTTTCGTCCCCTGTCTGGGTGACATCCTCAGTGCTTGGGAGCCTCCTGTGAAGCGCTTCTGTGATCTTTCCTCCGGCATTTATAGTGGCCTGTCCCTGCCGCTTCCGGTTGTCAGTTCCAGCTGTCCGTTGCAGTGGCCGGTATATTGGGTCCAGATCGATGTGCTTATTGGAAGCGGAAGCGGCAGGTACAAACCACTATAAATGTCGGAGGAAACATCACAGAAGTGCTGCACAGGAGGCTCCCAAGCACTGAGGATGTCACCTAGACAGGGGACGAAACGTCTGCAACACAAATTCCCAGCGCGGCGAACAGAACCACAACAACGAGCACCCGAGCTACAAATCTTCGCCCAAACTTTGAACTCCTGGAAGTCCCCTGTAAATCCTCCCATTCAGAGCATCCTTTTCCAAAAGCTGTGGCCCAGTAAAATTCAAAGGCATTAAACCAGAGGATGAAGACTATAGAGAGCCACAGTTTGGACAGCTTTAACATCATCCATTCCAAACTCCTACCAAAGTGCTTTGTTTTCCTTCACTATCAGAAAGCAGACACATCAAACACACAGGCACACTGATGTCCTTTTGTGCTTCCTTGTATTTTCCAATCTCACTGTCCTTTGCACATATGAGAGACATAGGGCACTGGTTATTGGTCCCTTCCTCATTCAGGGCCACCAAGATTTCTTCAGGGGATAATTCTTAAAATAAATTTGCCGCTTGGTGCCATAGATCCAGAAGCGGCCGCTCAGATCCTCCCAGGTGAAGAGCACCTTATTGACAGGGATAGCCGTGAGAGTATGTTTCTGTTGGAGAATGCGGGAGTCAGGCCAGCTGAAGTGGGACTCCTGCACCAGGAGCTGTGAGGCCAAGTTGACTTCCTCCTCGGTGCAGGTGCTGATGGGTTTGACCAACTCTGAGGTCCGGTCATATATAACCATCCCGTGGGCCTTCTGCAAGATGGAGGTGGGGAAGTCCTCTTCAGCGATGAGCTTGTCCCGGCGCTGGGTCACGTACTCCACTTTCAGGTTGGTGAAGTACCAGACCTTACCCATGCCACCACATCGGAGACACTGGATGTGGCCAATAGCCGCACATCTCTCACAGTCAGTCGTGTTGTTCGCTGTGCACACTGGACACTGACTCAACATCCCACCCCTCTTAGACGAACTGGCTTTCCGGCAGGTGATTTCGCCAGAACCCCAGCACGTTGCACAAAGGACAAGCCCTCGGCCATAACAGCTGATACACATTCCTTTTTTGTCACTGTTGGGCATGTGAAAGTACTTGGTCTCATCTTGAAAATATTTGACAGGGAAACACTGTACCTCCCAGGCTTTTAATTTCTTGTTGGGTGGGAGTGCAGCCCCAATTATTGGGCTTTGCTGACAGGAGAACTTCAAAGCCCTTTGCTCAATAAAAGTGTCCAGAACATAGTAAAATATTATCGACGGTATGATCTCCTTAATCTCCATCTTCCGAGCCAATTCGTTTTTGTAGTGGAGTTTATGTCGCACCCAGGCCATCAGGGTATTTCTTACTTCCTTCTCAGTCAGGATCTCCGTTGATACAGAACTCACTGGATTCTGCAACTCATAGTCGTCAGGTTTTTTAATCACTCTGGGAGCAGGAATGTTGGTCCAATCATGGGTCTCTCCAGAGGTTGAATCAGTGAGTTTCTTTTCAAGCTGTGAGTCCTCTGACCACCTGAATATCCTTTAAAACAGAAGGTACATTGCATTACCACAGATAGTTCGAACAGAAACAAGCCATTTGGCGCAAATGGTCAGTGTGCCATTGAGTCATAGAGGTCTATATCTCAAAGCAATCATATCCACGCCAGTCAAAAACAACCACCTAACTATTTGAATCCCATTTTCCAGCACTTGGTCCATTGCTTTGCTTAGCTTGGCGTTGGAAGTGCACATCTAAATATTTCCTCAATGTTTTGAGAGTTTCTGCCTCTGTCGCCCTTCCAGGCAGTAAGTTCTAGATTCTCACCACCCTCTGGGTGAAAATGTTTCTCTTCACATCTCCTCTAAACCTTCTGCCCATTACCCTTAAATCTATCATTCCCTGGTCATTGATCCTTCCATCAAGGGGAAAAGTGTTTTTGTCCTGGCTACACCAGCCAATGCCCCTCATAATTTTATATATATCAGTCATGTCTCCTCTCAGTCTCCTTTACTCTAAAGGTGACAACCCTAATCTGTGTAATCACTCTAAGTAACTGAAACTCTCCATCCCAGGCAGCATCCTAGTAAATCTCCTCTACACCCTCTCCAGTGCTATCACATCCCTCCTACAACGTGGATTTCACAACTGCACACAACAATCTGGTTGTGGCCTTGCTAATATTTCATATAATATAATGCTAATTTCATATATTTCATCACCTCTCTTCTCTTAAACTCTGTGCCTCGGCTAATAAAGGTAAGTATACCATATGCTTCCTTAATAAAACTATCCATCTGTCCTGAAGCATTAAGGGGGTGCTGTACTTACCCAACAAGGCCCCTCTGATCCTCAGTGCTTCCTAGAGTCCTACCATTCATCATGAACTCCTTTGCCTTGGTTGTCCTGCTCAAATGCATCATTTCACACTTATCTGATTACATTTTATTTTCTTCTATTAACCAACATGCCAATGTTAATGCTCAACATGAGTGCCCTCCTGTCCCACCTCATCAGCATTATGCTTCCACTCCTCCTTCTCGCCCCATGTGCTTGTTCAGTTTTCCACTAAATGCACCAAAGCCACTTGTCTCCTTGTGACAGACTGTTCCATGTTCTTACCACATTTTCCCCAATCATCAAGCACTTCCGAACATCTTGGAAGATTCTCTTCCCTATCTCGGCCTCAAAAGAACACAGAGCATCTTTGTACTGACTGGCCACATTGTGGGCCTCAGCTGCTGATGACACAGCAGATTATGATGTCATGGCTACCCCTCCTACCACACAGACTGACATCATGTTGGCACTGTAATATGCCAACCAGACCACTTGTTACTCTACCCGGCAGCATGTCAATGGCTGCAATTCTAAGTCGTTAATCTGCCCAGTAATGGGTACCAGCATCTTCCAGCTGAGCCTGTTCTCCATGGATTCAAGCCTTCAGCAAATCCCATCGCCAAAGAAAGCACCAGGTACAGAGTGAATCACAATGACATGGCCAGTCCCAGATCCCAATTTCACCTCATCTAGAAAGTCAGTGAAATACTAAATGAATAATCAGTGACAGGATTCCACATGGAACTTCCTGATGGTAAATACACTCCTTCTGATGTGTGGAGGTAACTACACCAACTTTGATGGATGGATAAATACATTAATCCTGATGGACTGGGGTAAATGCACGAACCTTAATGACCTGGGGTAAATACACCAGCCTGAACTGTCTAGGCATAAATACACCAGCCCTAATAGCCTGGAGGTAAATACACCAGGACTGTCTGTCTAAGGGTAAATACACCAGGACTGTCTGTCTAAGGGTAAATTCACTAGGCCTCACTGCCTGGGGGTAAATACACCAGCTCTAATAGCCTGGAGGTAAATACACCAGGCCTGTCTGTCTAAGGGTAAATACACCAGGCCTGTCTGTCTAAGGGTAAATTCACTAGGCCTCACTGCCTGGGGGTAAATACACCAGCCCTAATAGCCTGGAGGTAAATACACCAGGACTGTCTGTCTAAGGGTAAATTCACTAGGCCTAATTGCCTGGGGGTAAATTCACCAGCCATGTGTGTTCTAGAGATAAATACACCAGCCCTAATAGCCCAGAGGTAAATACACCAGCCCCATCCGTTTAAGGGTAAATATACCAGTCGTGTCTGTCTAAGGATGAACACATCAGCCCTAATAGCCTGGGGGTAAATATACCCACTCTGGCTATCTAGGGTAAATACACCAGGCCTAATGCTTGTGGGTATAGACCAGCCAGATTATCCGGGGGGTGAATACACCAGCCTTACAGTCTAGGGGCAGATACGTCAGACTTGATAGTTTGGAGTAAAGACATCAGTGCTGATGGCTTGTGATAAATCCTTTAATTGTGAAAATTTGGGGACAAATTCACCAGCCCTGATGATCTGGATATTATCTGAAAAAAGGCTCTACGGTAAAGATGCAACGTCAATGACTCAGTAAGGAAGTTAAGAATGAAGAAAAGTCATACAATTCTTGAAAAGTTAGTTATAGACCAGGAGATTAGAACATTTCCAAAAACCATCAATGTATGAGTAAAGGAAAGGAAAAATTAGAGTATGTGGGAAAACTGACCAAAATATCGAACAGTCAGTAAAAACTGCTAATCAGTTCTCAAAAAGGGAAAGAAAGCATTGATTCTTTGGAATGTCTGATAGGAGAATTTATAATAGGAAATGGTAGAGACATTGAGCAAGTGTTTTGTATCCATCCTCACAGTAGGAACACAGCCCAAGAATATGATAAAATTAAAAGAGAAAAGAACTTAAAACAATCAGAAACAATAGACAAAAAAGAAACTTGAAACTAAAGGTCAATTAGCCCCTGGAGCTGATGCTCTGCATTTTCGTGTCTTAAAAGGAAGGTCTGCAGAGATAATCGACACATTGGCTGCAATCGTCTAAAATTCCCAAGGTTCTGGAGATATTCCATGGACAAGAAAATTACAAATGTCACATTTTCAAGAAATGAGGGAAGTAGAAAGCAGACAACTTCAGACCAGGTAGCCTGACCATCTGTCAATGGAGAAATGCTAGAATCTATTATTAAGCAGGTAAGAGCAGGACACACAGATAACACAGGCAGGCAGAGTCAATGCGGTTTTGTGAAAGAGAAATTCATTCAAAATCCTGGAGGATGTGACAAGTTGGATGGAGAAAGGGAAGTCAGTTGTTGTAGTGTACTTGTATTTCTAAGAGGCATTAAATAAGGTGTCACATTAAATATTATGCAGAAGATAGGAGCTCCTGTTGAAACATTGCCATGAATAGATAACACAACAAGGTTTGTTTAACGAAACATTATATAGGACAAACAGGCAGTCAATTAGCGATCCACATTCATGGACAACAACTAGCCACTAAATGCTACGACCATCTAGCCCTAGTATGTATTCACACAGACGACAAGGACCACAAATTTGACTGGGACAATACAACAATAATAGGTCAAGCCAAACAGAGGACAGCTAGAGAATTCCTAGCAACATGGCACTCACCCACAGACTCCATCAATAAACACATTGACCTGGACCACCCATGTCCCGGCCACTGCAACAAACCACTTGAAACCCCCCTGCAGCTAGAAGCAACGAATGAAACCACATAAACTCCAACCAACACAGTACAGCAGTGCTTCACAGGAGGCTCCACTGAGGATGCCATCGAGAAAGGGGACAAAATGATTGCAAAGCAACTTCCCAGCTTGGTGAACATACCCACAACAATTGCACATAAACCAACTAACTAGAAACAGAAATCAAGATAAATGGGTCACTTTTAGCATAGCAAACCATAATTAATGGAATGCCACAAGGATCAGTGTTGGGATCTCAATATTTAATCTGCATTAATGTCCTGAAAGAAAAGACTGTTTATATTAAGGGCAAATTGGCTGATGATATATTGGTGGGGAGGAAGTAAATTTCCACAAGGACATAAATAGTCTACAAAAGAATGTAGATTCATGACATGTGTGGGCAAAAAACATGGCAGGATGTTGCACAGAAGGAACGAGCTATCTTTGTAAATGAATCATAAACGGGAATATGGCATAAAATGTCATATCAGTCTTTATTACAGAGGGACTGGAGTATACGATTATGGGGATATTGCTGCAGTTCTATAGGTGTAAGATCAGACCCAGTGCATTATGTATGGGGTTTGGTCACTGTATTAAGGAGGAGTAGACTTGCATTGGAAGCAGTTCAGCCAAGGGTCACTCAGCTGATTTCTGAGGAGGTGGAGTTTGAAATGTTGGGCCACAGGGCAGTGGGGTTGATTGGTGCCGAGATCAACCACACTGCCCTGTGGCCCAACATTTCAACTCCCCCCCCATCTCTGCCGAGGACATGGAGGTCCTGGGCCTCCTTCACCGCCGCTCCCTCACCACCAGGCGCCTGGAGGAAGAACGCCTCATCTTCCGCCTCGGAACACTTCAACCCCAGGGCATCAAAGTGGACTTCAACAGTTTCCTCATTTCCCCTTCCCCCACCTCACCCCAGTTCCAAACTTCCAGCT
>NC_057735.1:47816306-47820616 GCF_004010195.1 Chiloscyllium plagiosum
CTTCCAGCACCACTAATCCAGAATCTGGTTTCCAGCATCTGCAGTCATTGTTTTTACCTAATGTGGAGTATTGTTCCATGGTGCAGGAGTCTAAAACCAGGGCACACCGTGTGAAAGTTAAGAGTCTCCCATTTAATGCTGGGATGAGTCATTTCTCCTTTCAGAGAATCATTAGGTTTTGGAATTCGCTTCTACAGAGAACAATGGAGGTGGGATTATTGAATATATTTAAACTGAGTTAGACAATGTTCAACCAGCAAAAAGAAGCCAGGCCACAATCTGGCACAACTAAATGAAAATGGTATAGCACTCTTGAAGGCGCGCATCAGAGAGAGAAAGAAACTACAAGGAGAGGAAATCTTGACCCAGAAATTTATCCAAAACTCAATAAACTTGAATGCACCAGAACTGTCTGTGCACAGATCAGCTTTACCAGATACCCATGTTTCTGTTGTGGTTAACCCTTCAGTTGTTTGATGTTTGTTGTCTGTAGACTATTTTCTGTGCTTAGACAGACTTGTGAGTGCAATGACAGAGGAAGAGAAATGGCAAGTATTCCACATACATGCTTTAGTGGCTTCTGCCTGCAAACTGAAAGCCGCTATATACATGTTACGTCTTCATAGAAAGTCACATTGAACAATGTATAAGTTAGTTTCTCCATCTTTGCAGAAAACAAATTGCATGCAGTATCATTTGCAACCCAAGTTATCCAATATACCTGGTATATAAAGAAATGATCAGTTATGGGGGAAAGTTGTTTGTTCATTTATCCCATTTTTATCTGTATCTATGCATGAACTTTACTCAGAGTCTCAAAACATTCAGATCTTCTAATGGTACACATGTGAGTTACTATTGGCAGTTCATGTGTTGTCTGCTGGTTTGTGGGTCAATGGTCCTTTTCCAGCTTCAGGAACGTTAGTCAGGTTGTGTTTGCCCTTGCTGCATGAAAATTGCTCCAAGTCCTGTCTTTCTGGCTTGACTCTACAGAATGCTTCCATCCTTGGTATTGTATTACCTCAGCGTTTGCCTCATTGTCACTAATTGTTTGATGCAAATGAAAGCTGTTGCCAGTTCTTTGCCCCATGAGTTTGTTTGTAGTGGTTCACGTTCTAGTGATAAATTAGGTAAGAGCGTTACTGAATAGTTCATAAATCCAACAAGTTGTTGCATTTCTATCACATCTGCTGGTTGCTGCATCTCTGCTACAGCTCTCATGATCTGTCAATGTATGACCATTGTACATGAGTTCAAGCATCTTTAATTGTACATTTTTCTTGTTCCACTTTCAGGTTTCTGTGGTGAGTTCTCAGTAGCATTCAAAGTTGATTTGGATGGCAGTCTCTGATAGCTTCTTCCATTATATTTCCATTTCCATAGACCAGCCAACCATCCAAGGTCATTTCAACAGAGATCATTGATGGTATTGTCCTTTTTGCTTTAGACCCCTCAGGGGAAATGGAAATATCAAATGGCTTTCAGAAACAAAACAAAGAGCTGTAGGAATTTAATAAAAAACATAAATTGCTAGAAAAACACAGCAGGTCTGGAAGGATCTGTGGAAAGGAAACAGGGTTAACATTTTTGGTCCAGTAACCCTTCTTCAGAACCAACAGTATCGGGGAAAGGGTTGGTATATATGCTGAAGAAGGAGTGGGGGGGAGGGGGAGGGGGAGGGGCAGGGAGTGGGTCTAAATGGCTTTCAGAATGTACTTAGAAGCTGACACTCACACCCTGCTTAACTTGCCAGGACCATTTGCATTGGAAAGGTGGCAAAATCCCATCAATGGTTGGCATGAGGTAGTGAGATCACTTCAAAGTAGCAAAGTCCTGTTCGAGTATAAATCCTGGAAACAGGAATCTCTGTTTATCCAGACCTTGTTGTCTCTGGATCGTTGAAAAATAGACATGACCTGAAAGTCCTGATGTCCTGGCAAGGCACAAGTTAACAGAGAAGATTAAACTTCCAACATAAATTTACCTAGCAGCAAGGAATCCTCCCATAAAGTCATCACCTCTGAGTTGGACTCAGCAACTTTGAAGGATTCTTACTCACTTGTCTGGAAGGTTATTCATGAAAAGTTAGATTAAATATTGCCCTAACTCCTGGCTAGCTATAAATGTGTGAGCTTGTTGGAGGTCAACCATATCCATCTCCAGGACTTCTTCAGGATAATGTCTTCGGCCCAACCATCTTCAGCTGCTTCATCAATGACTTTCCCTCCACCATAAGGTCAGAAATGGGGATGTCCACTGATGATTGCACAATGTTCAGCACCATTCGCGATTCCTCATAAGTTGAAACAGTCCATGTCCAAATGGAACAAGATTTGGACAATATCAAGGCTTAGGCTGACAAGTGGTGAGTAACCATCATGCCACATAACTTAAGGCAATGACCAAATCCAACAAGTGATATTATTGCTAGACAATTAATCTAGAGACCCAGGTAATGTTCTGGGTCAAATCCCACTGTGGACGATGGTGGAATTTGAATTCAATAATAATTTGGAAATAACAATTTAATGATGACCATGAAACCATTGTCAATTGTCAGGAAAAACCCATCTGGTTTACTAATATCCTCTAAGAAAGAAAATTTACCATCCTCACCTGATCTGGCCCACAAGTCACCCCAGAGCTCCTATGAATACTGAATCTACAAAACAATATGTGTTGGTGATGGGGTAATTGACTTCCACATGCAATCCACATGAAACAACAAATGTACTTGTGACCAACACATCAAAAACAAACTTCAATTCCATGCATTAGGGAATGAGGAACAGTGACTGGAACTTGGAAGATGACACAAACCTCACCAGTCCAATATGAATCAGCTATTGGAGATCCCAAGAGTTTTCACTGAACTTCACTCTCTAACACAGAGTCACAGGCACAGCTTTGTTCACCATCACTCGAGTACAAGGGATACAGATGAAGAGACCTCAACAGTCTCATCACCACATTATCCCATCATAGTTAGATGGCAACAAAGAGGAAGGTGAGATGCTCTATACTGAAGAGATGAACGTCAGTAATTATAAAAATCCTCTCAACAAGCTAATTACGTGAAGCCGCAAGCCCAAGTTTTAAACGTCAGTCCATTGTCCAAAGGTTATTTCTGTAACTAGGGAAAATGGCCACAGTGAACCCTTAGATATGACACACCTTGTAGGAAGAACAATTGTCAATCTTTGTTAATAAGTCCAATTCTGCAAAGTTCTCCAGGTACACCCTCACCAAGAAAGCGAATGTCTGTCTTTCAATCTATCTGTTTGGTGCAAACTCCTTGAGCCAAGCTCAGCCAAACCTGGTGGAAAAGTACTCTGGACCGAGGGTCATGCTGTAGGGGAGTTAACTACCTGCATAAAGAGCCTGTGGACTATGTACACTTTTCATATTATACAACAATTTTCACTGTATTTTTAACAATGTACATGTGACAATAACTAAATCAAAAACAATGTGTCCCTGTGGACCCAGTCACTCAGAAGTGCTTGCCAAAACTACACATTCTAAGAATGAATGTGACTTTCTTTCAAGTTTTTTTCCTCTTGCATTTCACTAGAGTCATGGAGTCATAGAGATGTACAGCACGGAAACAGACCCTTCAGTCCAACCCGTCCATGCTGACCAGATATCCCAACCCAATCTAGTCCCACCTGCCAGCACCCGGCCCATATCCCTCCAAACCCTTCCTATTCATATACCCATCCAAATGCCTCTTAAATGTTGCAATTGTACCAGCCTCCACCACTTCCTCTGGCAGCTCATTCCATACATGCACCACCCTCTGTGTGAAAAAGTTGCCCCTTAGATCCCTTTTATATCTTTCTTCTCTCACCCTAAACCTCTAGTTCTGGACTGATCCTTGTGGCCTCCAGACTGAAAAACAACCCTCGACCACCACCCAGTGTGGACTTGTTGGGTCGAAGGGCCTGTTTCCACACTGTAAGTAATCTAATATCGATCACACCTACTGCTCTGCCCTCATCAATCCTCTTTGTTACTTCTTCAAAAAACTCAATCAAGTTTGTGAGACATGATTTCTCACGCACAAAGCCATGTTAACTATCCCTAATCAGTCCTTGTCTTTCCAAATACATGTACATCCTGTCCCTCAGGATTCCCTCCAATAACTTGCCCACCACCAAGGTCAGACTCACTGGTCTATAGTTTCCTGGCTTGTCCTTACCATCTTTCTTAGATAGTGTTACCACATTAGCCAACCTCTAGTCTTCCGGCATCTCACCTGTGACTATCGATGATACAAATATCTCAGCAAGAGGCCCAGCAATCACTTC
>NC_057735.1:47820772-47823801 GCF_004010195.1 Chiloscyllium plagiosum
CCTGAGTTCATCTGCCTTCCCTGTTAGGCCCCTTGCATTGAAATAAATGTCTTTAATTTATTAGTCGTACCTTGTCCCTGCCTGCCCTGACTGTTTGACTCATTTCTGTTCTCAGCTGTACCAGTCTCAGATTGATCTCTTTCCTCACTATCTCCCTGGGTCCCACCCCCCCACCTTACTAGTTTAAATCCTCCCAAGCAGTTCTAGCAAATGTCCCTGCCAGTATGATAGTCCCCTTCCAATTTAGTTGCAATCCGTCCTTCTTGTACAGGTCACTTCTACCCCAAAAGAGATTCCAATGATCCAAAAATGTGAATCCTTCTCCCATACACCAGCTCCTCCGCCAAGCATTCATCTGCTCTATCCTCCTATTCCTGCCCTCACTAGCTCGTAGCACCAGGAGTAATCCAGATATTACTACTCTCGAGGACCTCCTTTTAAAATTCCTGCCTAACTCTCTGTAATCTCCCTCCAGAATCTCATCCTTTTCCCTTCCAATGTCATTGATTTCAATGTGTACAGTGACCTCCTGCTGGCCCCTCTCCAGTTTGAGCACATTCTGCACCCTCTCTGAGACATCCTTGATCCTGCTTAGATTTCTGAGCCCTACACTTACTTTCTTTGAGGGAAGAGGTTTGTTCTGAATCCTCTAGGTCTCCAATTGGAATTTCATCTTCCTCTTACACCCTGACACAGGTTAATTCATTCCTAGTTCTCTTTCACTAAATCACTATTTGGTCTTTATCCAATTTAACGTATTTTTGGGAGTTGTACAGAGGGAACTTAAATATGTATGAACCATTTACATTGCAGATCATGCCATCCTTGAATAAATGCAAAGTACTGAAATAAAAACAAAAGTGCTGGAGAAATATTGCAGGTCTGGCAGCTTGTTGGAGAGAGAAATAAAGTTAATGTTTCATGTCTGACATAAAAGTTCTCCAGAACTCTGCACAATGGTTCCCAAATCCGTGTTCCTTCAGGATATCTGGTTTTATATCAGTGACGCCCTTGTCATAATCAATATCGAATTTGGCACTTCCTTCTTCCCTCCAACAGAAACGAACATTAAACGTAAATAACGTTTACAAGGAATAGAAAACAGACACAAGCTTAAAACATAAAGCAGAAAATTCTGCAGCTTTTGCTTTCGCAACATGAACAGCACAGCTTGGCAAAGCAGCTTATCACACTTTGACCAAGTTCATAACATGAAAGCGCAAGATTAATATCCTTTGTTCCTTGCTTCATTACAAGAAATCATTTCTTTGGGAATCCCCTGAATTTGTTAACCGAGGCATTTCAATTTGGAGTAAAAACATTTTCATGGCCAGGCTAAGAAGCAAAGCAATTCTGTCGTTTGTCAGTCCCTACAGAATGCCTCAAATTGCACACTGTTAATATAACATTTGCAGACACTAGAACTAAATGTTGATTATGCAGATTTAGTAAAATAATAGCCTCTCTGCAAACTTATAAATAATTCATTCTATGAAGGAAGGCCTTTTATTAGCTCTAATTGACCACATTCGCTTTTTCACCTTATCTATTTCAAGTCTTTGCTTGTCTATTTCTTGTCAAAACCTCAGAAACTTCTCCAGCTCATGGTATGGAATTCCTTGACAGAAAACACATGTTAAAGCACTGTGGTGCTTGAGATATACTGGAGGTGTTCAGTTGGTTGAACTCAAGGAGGTAAGAAAGTTACTCCATCTGATCTCCAAGAACAACTGCTGCATAGCCGAAAAGAAAAGACATTAGCAGAACCAGCCTTAGCTGTGCAGGTGACTGGCCAAATAACCTTCCAAAACTCAGACTAAACTCACAGGTGAAACACAGTCACACGCACAAATTGCACTTGTGCAGAAGTCACAGGAAACGGGGAGGTGGGGAGGTGGGAGGTGGGGGGGGGGGCAAATAAGAAGAAAATTAAACAGACCAAAGAAATGAGAAAAATAACTAAAGAAACAAAGTATCCTGAAACAAAGTTTTCTGGTTTTTCTCAAGCTATCACACTAACCTGAAAAATAACAGAAACTCTAATGCCCTGCAAATATTTTGTTGAGTTTCATATAAATGATGTTTTCAGTCACAATACATTAATAGTTGCTAAGGGAAAGTGACAGAGTCAAGAAGTCAAAAATTGGCAGTGACAGAATACCATTGCTTAAAGTGTGAGACAGAAAACCTCATCTCCACACAGATTCAAACACAGGGGAAAGTACTTGCAGCTGATTAGAGATATGTGAGTGTTACGGCCCTTTGAGTGGATCACCTGACTCATTAAAAGTATTTATTTCTGAAAAACACAAACACAGTTTTGAAACATGTTGGAAAATATAATAGTAGAGGAGGATCACTAAGAAATCCCATTATTTTGGCAAAAAGGTCTATTGTAAAGATCTATGGTAAAGATCTATTATAAAGGTCTATTACAAAGGTCTTTATAAAGGTCTAGTATAAAGGTTTATTGTAAAGGTCTATTATAAAGGTATATTGTAAAGGTCTATTATAAAGGTATATTGTAAAGGTCTATTATAAAGGTCTAGTATAAAGGTCTATTGTAAAGGTCTATTATGAAGGTATATTGTAAAGGTCTACTGTAAAGGTCCTTTGTAAAGGTGTATTATAAGGGTCTATTGTAAAGGTCTATTGTAAAGGTCTATTATAAAGAACGCGTTACGGAATTGGAGCTGGAGTTGGATGAACTGAGGATTATTCGAGAGGCTGAGAGGGTGATAGATAGAAGCTACAGGGACATAGTTACGCCAGAGAACAGAGGTAGCTGGGTAACAGTTAGAGGTGGGAAGGGGAGGAAGCAGGCAGTGCAGGGACCCCTGTGGTCATTCCCCTAAACAATAAGTATACCGCTTTGGATACTGTTGGGGGGGACGGCCTAGCAAGGGTAAGCTGCAGTGACCGGGTCTGTGGCGCGAGGTCTGGCTCTGAGACTCAGAAGGGAAAGGGGGAGAGGAGGAGAGCACTAGTTATAGGAGACTCTATAGTTAGAGGGACAGACAGGCAGTTCT
>NC_057735.1:47827780-47845443 GCF_004010195.1 Chiloscyllium plagiosum
CCAATATAGAGGAGGACACATCGGGTGCAGCGGATGCAATAGATGATGTGTGTGGAGGTGCAGGTGAATTTGTGGCGGATATGGAAGTATCCTTATCCACCACAAATTCACCTGCACCTCCACACACATCAGGAGACCCAGGTTCAATTCCCGCCTCAGGCGACTGACTGTGTGGAGTTTGCACATTCTCCCCGTTTCTGCGTGGGTTTCCTCCGGGTGCTCCGGTTTCCTCCCACAGTCCAAAGATGTGCGGGTCAGGTGAATTGGCCATGCTAAATTACCCGTAGTGTTAGGTAAGGGGTACATGTAGGGGTATGGGTGGGTTGCGCTTCGGCGGGTCGGTGTGGACTTGTTAGGCCGAAGGGCCTGTTTCCACACTGTAAGTAATCTAATCTAATCTAAAAAGGTCTATTATAACGATGTATTGTAAAGGTCTATTATGAAGGTATATTGTCAAGGTCTATTATAAAGGTCTACTGTAAAGGGATGTTATATATGCCCATTATAAAGGTCTGTTGTAAAAGTCTATTATAAAGGTCTGCTGTAAAGGTATATTGTAGAGGTCTGTTATAAAGGCCTATTGTAAAGGTCTATTATAAAGGTCTATTATAAAGATGTATTGTAAAGGTCTACTGTAAAGGGATGTTATATATGCCCATTATAAAGGTCTGTTGTAAAAGTCTATTATAAAGGTCTGCTGTAAAGGTATATTGTAGAGGTCTGTTATAAAGATCTATTGTAAAGGTCTATTATAAAGGTCTATTATAAAGATGTATTGTAAAGGTCCACTGTAAAGGTATATTATAAAGGTGCATTGTAAAGGTCTATTTTAAAGGTGCATTGTAAAGGCATACTGTAAAGGTATATTGTAGAGGTCTGTTATAATGGTCTATTATAAACATTTATTGTAAAGGTCTATTGTAAAGGCATACTGTAAAGGAATATTGTAAAGGTATATTGTAGAGGTCTGTTATAAAGGTCTGTTATAAAGGTCTATTATAAAGATGTATTGTAAAGGTCTATTGTAAAGGTCTATTGTAAATGTCTATTATAAGGGTCTATTGTAAAGGTATATTGTAAAGGTACTTTGTAAAGGTCTATTATCAAGGTCAATTGTAAAGGTATGTTATAACAGTCTATTATAAAGATGTATTGTAAAGGTCTATTATAAGGGTCTATTATAAAGGTGTATTGTAAAGGCCTATTGTAAAGGCCTATTGTAAAGGTCTATTGGAGAGGTCTATTATAATGGTTTACTGTAAAGGTCAATTGTAAAGGCTGATTGTGAAGGTCTGTTTTAAAGGTCTACTATAAAGGTCTATTGTATAGGCATATTGTAAATGTCTATTGTAAAGGTGCATTGTAAAGACCTATTGTAAAGGTCTATTATAAAGATGTATTGTAAAGGTATATTGTAAATGTCTATTGTAAAGGTGCATTGTAAAGGCCTATTGTAAAGGTCTATTATAAAGATGTATTGTAAAGGTATATTGTAAATGTCTATTATAAAGGTCTACTCGAAACGTATATTGTAAAGGTATACTATAAAGTCTATTGTAAAGGTCTATTTTAAAGGCCTATTGTAAAGGACTGTTATACTGGTCTATTATAATGGTATATTTTAAAGTCTATTATAAAGGTCTATTGTAAAGGTGCATTGTAAAGGCCTATTGTAAAGATCTATTGTGAAGGCCTATTATAAAGATGTATTGTAAAAGTGTATTGTAAAGGTCTATTATAAAGGTATATTGTAAAGGTGCTGAAAATGTGTTGCTGGAAAAGCGCAGCAGGTCAGGCAGCATCCAGGGAACAGGAGAATCGATGTTTCGGGCATAAGCCCTTCTTCAGGAATAGGTCTGTTATAAAGATCTATTGTAAAGGTCTATTATAAAGGTCTATTTAAAGGTCTATTGTAAAGGTGCATTGTAAAGGCCTATTGTAAAGGTCAATTGCAAAGGTATATTGTAAAGGTCTATTATATAGGTCGATTGTAAATGTCTATTATAAAGGTATATTGTAAAGGTCCTTTGTAAAGGTCTGTTATAAAAGTCTATTGTAAAGGTCAATTGTAAAGGTGCATTGTTAAGACCTATTGTAAAAGTCTATTATAAAGATATATTGTAAAAGTATGTTGTAAAGGTCAACTATAAAGGTCTACTGTCACGGTATATTGTCAAGGTATATTGTAAATGTCTATTATAAAGGTTTATTGTAAAGGTATATTGTGAAGGATTGTTATACAGGTCAATTGTAAAGGTCTATTGTAAAGGCCTATTGTAAAGGTCTATTATAAAGGTCTATTTTAAAGGTCTATTATAAAGGTCTATTATAAAGGTCTATTTTAAAGGTCTATTGTAAAGATCTATTGTAAAAGTGCAGTGTAAAGGCCTTTTGTAAATGTCTATTATAAAGATGTACTGTAAAGGTATATGTTAAAGGTCTATTATAAAGGTCTACTGTAAATGTATATTGTAAAAGTGTATTATAAAGATGTATTATAAATGTCTATTGTAAAGGTCCATTGTAAAGGTCTATCATCAAGGTCTGTTGTAAGGTCTGCTATAAAGGTCTACAGTAAAGGTCTATTATAAAGGTATATTGTAAAGGTCTACTTTAAACATCTATTATAAAGGTGTATTATAAAGGTCTATTGTAAAGTCTATTATAAAAGTCTATTATAAAAGTGTATTATAAAGGTTTATTGTAAAGGTCTATTATCAGGGTCTATTGTAAAGGTCTATTGTGAAGCTCTATTTTCAACGTGTATTATGAAGCTTTATTGTGAAGGTCTATTTTAAACATCTATTGTAAAGATGTCTTATAAAGATCTATTGTAAAGATCTATTATAAAGATCTATTATGAAGGTATATTGTAAGGGTCCTTCGTAAAGGTCTATTGTAAACGTCTATTGTAAAAGTCTATTGTAAAGGTCTATTGTAAAGGTTTATTATAAATGTCTATTATAAAGGCCCATTGTAAAGGTCTATTGTAAATGTGTATTATAAAGGTGTATTACAAAGATTTATTATGAAGTATTTAATGTTTCATCAATTATGAAACTGAAGTCAATGACACTGCAAGATATAGACAGTGGTATTCCAGATGTTGTCTTTGACAAAATGATGAACCATTCAGAGTATTAACAAACATTAGGAAAGAAGTATACAAGTAGAACTTGATCTGTCAGGATTTTAAGAGTGACAATAAGGATGTAGAGAATATAAATCATATAAAATAATAAATATTATTAAATTAGAGTCAAGCTATAGTGGTGCCTCGGACTCTGACTTCAATTCGTTCCAGGAGGCTGTTCTGATTGCAAAACGTTCGGATTCCGAAACTATTTTCCCCGTAAGAAATAATGGAAAGTGAATTCATCTGTTTCTGGACCCAAAAAAAAATTTTTCAAGACACTTTTAACTGCAAATCTCACGTACTTCCTCTTCCTCTTATTTGCTTCACCGCTCTTCTTGGGTGCCATGGTGAATGCACAAGGGTGATCATTTAAAAAAAACAGCACAAATCAAGGTGAAAACACGAGGTAAGCTAGTGATGGACACACGAGAGATGCTTTCACGGGACGAACTGAACCATCAGTGTGCTACCTGAATGATTTGTGGTGTTTGGATTCTGAAAATGTGTTCGGATTTTAGGGAAAAAATTTCTCAAAATAATTGGTCGGCTTCCAATTTATTCGAACAATAGGTCATTTGGATTCCAGGGTCAGCACTGTAAGTAAAGTGAGCTGGAGAAGTATCGGAGATATTAGCCCCATAAAGCAGAGACCACACAAAGCAGATCGGGTGAATTTGACAAGCTGTTTATTACACGCAATATCGCTGGAAGAGAAATTGACGAGACTGTCACAGAACTGACAGTCTGCACAGGTAGACCATGGGTTCTCTTCTTGGAGCTGAGGATGAAGCCAGGTTTTATAGGAATCTTGTACAATGAGATTAATTAAAATGGGGAAAGATACAACATGTTTGGAAATTGAGTTACAATGATGATAATTGAAAAACAGTTATCGGAGGAATGTCCTGATTCTCGGTACAGTGCAACATCCCAACAGAATCAATGAGTTTTAATGGGATCAGGAGATTCCAGTTCTCTTTGCAGGTAGATGAGAATGCCTGTTTTGTAACAGTAAGGTGTTTCCATTGTTCCTGTCCTGGGAGCAAGGTCCTTGGTGGTGCCTCTCCGTCTGACCTGTTCTTTGTGTGGCTTTGGTATTGCTGTGTTATGAGACTGCCCCTGGGGCTTTGGGACAGTTGTGTTGACTGGGTATTGTTAGTGTGTTTTGGGAAATGTATTCCCTTGTCTGCGGGTGCTGTCTGGTTTCACTTGTTCAGCCTGTTTGGTCACTGCTGAAGCATTCTGGGTGTTTCTGGTGTAGTTTGGCCAAGTTTGCTTTCCTATGTTCTGTGTGGGCCTACTACAGGGTAGCAGATCTTTTCCCACAAGAAGCAATTTTTTTTGTCAACATTTCCAATGGCCTGAAAAATGTAAATCTGTGTCTCTTCTCAGAGATGCTGCATCCTGCTGAACATTTCCAGCATTTTCTATTTGTATTTCAGGTTTTTCAGCTTCTCCAGTGTTTTGCTCCAGTTTGCGGCAAACAATTACTCTCTGTATTAGCGCTCTATGATCCAGCACCAACACAATACTTCAACAGGCCTTACTTTATTTTATTGAGTCACAGAGTTTTATAATATGAGAAAAGATCCTTTGGCCTACTGTGTCATGCTGATCATCAAGCATCTGTCATTTACTCTAATCCCATTTTCCATCAGATTTCCCGTGGCCTTTAATGCTATGGCTTTTCAAGAGGCCACCTAAGTACTTCTTCAATGCCATGGGGCATTCTGCATCCATCACCTTTTCAGACAGTACATGCCAGATACCAACACTCTCTTGGTTGACAAAATCTCCTTGAATTCATTCTAAAGCCCTTACTTGAAGTGCATGCCCCTGGCTATTGATCCTTCTATCAATGACGCTCAACATTTTGTACACCTCAATCAGATCCCCCTCAGGCTTCTGCACTCAAAGGAAAACATTCCCAGCCTATCTCATCTTTCTTCAGAGCTGAATCACACTGGCCAAGGGTACATTCTGGTGAATCTCCTCTTCAACCTCTCCAGTACAATCACATCCTTCCTATAGTGGGACAACCAGAACTGCACAACTACTCTAATATTAGATACAGCTCCATGTACTCTCTGCACTCTTGTATTCAATGCCTAGACAAATATCCCCTATGCCTTCATAACCATCCTATCCGCTTGACCTGCTGACTTCAAGGGCCTATCGATGTGCACACTAAGGTCCGTCTGAAACACTGTGCTTCCTAGGGTCCCACCAGTAAACCTGTACTCCCTTTCCTGTTAGTCCTCCCAAAATGCATCGCCTCGCATTCATAATCCTACCTGCAAGAACACACAAGTCCCTCTGAAGAGAAACATTTGCCAGCCTTGCAACATGCCCCATGGGCTGTAACCTCAGAGAAGGCAGCCCACCATCACCTCCTCAAGGCCAATTAGTCAAAGGAAGTAAGTTCCAGACTAGTCAGCAACACCCACATCCAGAGAATGAAACAATATTCTCCTTAATTTTTCCCACTAAAATGGTCACCACCATATTGTAGTCTATCCATCTGGTTCTGGGCTCCTCACCTAACCTCACAGAACCATAAAGCTGTACAGCCTCTTTGTATGCTCCCCATCTATTTTCCCACCTGACTCTCCATCCTCAAGAAACATGTTCAATTTCATTAAGCCTCATCATAACACCAGTTGTAAATAGCTGAGACTTAAGTTCCCATTTTTGTGACATCGCTATAGTAACTTGAAAATGAACTGTTTGTTCCTATTCTTTATTTTCTGTACATTAACCAATCCTCAATCGATGTCACCAAATTCCCTGTAATCCCATCTGCCCCAATGTCATTTGCCCAGAAAAGATAATGCAATTTTTCCACATAACCTCTTGTGTGGCACCTTATCAAATATCTTTTTGAAAATCCAAATACTCTGCATCCACAGGATCCCTCTTATCCATTCTGTTAGTTACATCCTCAAAAAAACTGTAACAAATGAATCAAACATTATTTCTAATTTGCAAATTTATATTGACTCTGTTTCAATTTTGTAGTGATTGTAACAAGGCAGGCAGACTTTAAAAATTATGAGTTCCTTGATTGGGGCTGATAATCTGGTCCAATCAGGAAGCCCTGGCTGACAGATATAAACAGGAGTGTGGGCACCCGGTACGGAGGAAGGAGGGCAGGTCTGAAGACCTCCTCGTGGGTCTCCTCCTAAGCCTGGCCAAACTGGCCATTAACAGGTCGAGGCAGCGGGCCGTGGAGGGGGTCGTTAGGGCCGACTGCCTGCCCCTCTTCCGCGGTTACGTTAGGGCCCGGGTGTCCTTGGAGAAGGAGCACGCGGTGTCCACCAACACCCTGGAGTTGTTCAGGGAGAGGTGGGCGCCGCAGGGAGTGGAGTGCATTATTTCTCCCTCCAACTCTATTTTGATTTAGCCCCTACCCTCCCCCTCACTGTTTTGATCACACAGCACTGCCCTTTGATGTGAAGGGCAGTGTTTGTCACTGAAAATAAAATAAACAGGAGTGTCAGACATCCCTTCCACTCTGAGAGGTGGCTCTGAGGGAGCTGATTCGGCGTCGAAGACTCTCCATGTGTAAATAAAGGGTGACATGGTGACGGGATACTGGCCTCTGGAGTTATCTCAGTTGGCAGTAAGCAAAACCAGTACGCTCCTGAAGAAATTCACTCACAACAGTCATCTTTGAGTTGAAGTAAACATTTCTGTCATCATGCCGTTATTTGGGAAACTTGACTCAAACAATTCTGCCATCAAAGACTGGGCCCAGCATGTGGGAAGAATGTGGGTTTTTTTCTGGGCAAAGGACACTGGGGCAGATGAAAAGCAATGAGTAATTCTCCTGACAGCTTGTGGATCTGTAACTTGTTTGGTTATTGGAAGCCTAACTTTCCCTGAGACACTAGAAACTAAAAACCTTTGAACAATTGATGGATTTAGGTCAGGAATATTAAGGCCCCAAGCCTCCTCTAATTCTGAGACACTGTTGGTTTTCTTCAGCGATTCGAGAACCTGGGGATTCCATCTTGGGATTTTTGACTCGGTTAAGATGACTGCCTGTGGCATGTCACTTTGGTTTATCCCTGAGTGAGATTCTGAGAGACTGTTTGGGTTTAATGATGTCAGCATGCCTATTAGCTGAAGCCCAACTAGGCACTACGGCTGGCTTTATCATTAGAAAATGCAGCAAGTGGAACATATGAGTTGCGGGATATTCTGGACACCCTCGCCCGGCTGACTGAGCAGGGGGGGGGGGATACCACTTGAGTAAAGGCAATTCCATCGCCTCACTCAGGACATATCCTGAACTGAGGGACTCTAGGTCAGCCCACAACAAATCCCCAAAACAAACCCAAGCCTTGGCCAAACGGTTACATTTTTCTTCAGGATCCGGGCTGCCATTGTTTTGCTGTGGGCTGACCGAGAGTCCCTCAGTTCAGGATATGTCCTGAGTGAGGCGATGGAATTACTTTCACTCAAGTGCTATCCCCCAAGGTCAGTCAGCTTGGCAAGGGTGTCCACTTCTGTCAGAATATCCCGCAACCCATATGCTCCACTTGCTGAACTTTTAAATGATAAAGCCAGCGGCAATGCCTGCTTGAAGCCTAGTTGGGCTTCAGCTAATAGGCATGTTTACATCATTAATCCCACATACCAAACAGTCTCTCAGAATCTCATCAAGGGTTAAACCAAACTCATGTGCCACTGGCAGTCTGTTGCTGAGAGCTCAAGAGAGCAAATGAGTCCCATTAGACCTAAGTGGAATAAGAGAAAGCCTAGGCCAGTATCCAGGAGAGTGCACACCCTGGAAAGACCACTATTAACTGGTTTGGGACAGCTACATTGCTTAGCAACATCCAAACCAAAAGCAATCAAGATAAATGTCTGGTTAAATGATCACCCGGTTCTAATTATGGTCAATACTAGTTCGGCCGTTTCAGTGATCACAGAACTAGTTTTTACCAAAATTTGTTCTGGGCTACAAGCCTTGAGATCACACAAGACGTTGGCTGCTTTGAGAACTATGCCAGGGAATCTTTACAGATTAAGGGTATGACTTCAGTTCTGGGATTATATAAGAAGCAGTTGGTTCAGTTACCACTGACTGTAGTAAAAGACGGGGGCCCAAGCTGGATGGGGTGAAATTGGTTGAGAAAAATTCACCAAGACTGGCTCAATAGTTTTTGATTCGAAAATGGCTGCCTTAGTCAAGTCCTAACTCAATACCCGGAGGCTTTTCATGAAGGTCGAGGGATTATCGCAGGAGGCACGGCTACCTTAAATGTTAACCAGGAAGCAATTCCATGATTCTGAAAGGGCCACCCAATACCACTTGCCTTATGGGCAAAAATAGAGGCAGAAATCAGGAATTTAAATATCCCTTATTGTCACTTTCATTCATTACAGCGGAAAGGGTGTACCGTCACATGCACATAAGAGCCATTCATAAAATAAAAAATGATAACTTAAAGAGAGTCCAACCTTTCCGTCACAACTGCTGCACCATACTGCCACCAGAGTCTCACTCTGTGCTGTCCAGCCCATGCCATGCTGCTATCAGAGACACCTTCCAGGCTTTCCAGTCCAAGTTATGCCACCACAGAGAGTGTCCTGCTCTGTGCTCTGCAGCCCATGCCATGCCACCAAGAGACTGACCACTTCAGGCTACACCAGCCCACACCATCCCCCAGAGAGAGTGTCCCACTCCGGGCTACACCAGCCCATACTATCCCCCAGAGAGAGTGTCCCACTCCGGGCTACACCAGCTGTGCAGCCACACTGCGTCTGCGAACCCTGCTGCTGCTGCTCTGGGAGCCATCAAAATTGTCTCCTGCTGAAGAGCTCTCTCTTTCAGGTACGTTTTAGAGAAAAGAATCAAGGGGTCGATGGAGAAATAAAACATGCAAAATGCAGACGAGGAGGGGAACTAGGTAAAAACAAGATGCTGCCTGACCTGCTGTGCTTTTCCAGCACCACTCTAATCTAGATTCTGGTTTCCAGCATCTGCAGTCCTTGTTTTTACCTTGTTGATTTTAACCCCACTGCGAATCCTCTTGCAAGGATGTCTGCCTTGAAGTTTTCCTCCTCTCTCTACAAGAATCTCAGTGAGTCTCTCTCTCACTGCAATCCCCAGGTCGTCATCTCTCCTCTGAAGCTCTTCAACCTTGTCCTGTCCTACCTGCATATCTTCCTTTCCACCTATCCACTCCACCCTCCTCTCTGACCTATCACCTCCATCCCCACCCCCACTCACCTATTGTACTCTATGCTACTTTCTCCCCACCCCCCTCTCATTTATCTCTCCACCCTGCAGGTATCCTGCCTCTATTCCTGATAAAGAGCTTTTGCCCGAAACGTCAATTTTTCTGCTCCTCGGATGCTCATAGAATATGGGCCGGGTGCTGACAAGTGGGACTAGATTGGGTTGGGATATCTGGTCGGCATGGACAAGTTGGACCGAAGGGTCTGCTTCCGTGCTGTACATCTGTATGTCTCTATGACTCTAATATGAGTTCCCTGATTGGGCCTGCTAATCTGGTTCAATCAGGGAGCCTTGGCTGACAGATATAAACAGGAGTGTCAGGGGTCCTGCTCACTCTGTGAGGTGGCTCTGAAGGAGCTGGATCAGAGTCAAGGCTTCTCGCTGGGTAAATAGAGGATGACTTGGTGACAGGATACCAGCCTCTGTGGTGTTATTTCAATTATGTTATTACTTTCCAAAGTGCTCTATTGTCATGCCCCTGGTATAGATTCTAGTATTTTGCTGGACATGGATCTCAAGCTAATTGCTTTTATTCTTTCCTCTCTTCCTCTTTTCTTAAATCATGGTATATATCTATGCAATTGTTCTAGAGTGTCAGGTATTCTTGAAGCTGAAAACCAATGTATCCACTGTTTCTGCGACTTTCTCTTTTCAAATCCTCAATGGGGGTTGTCAGATCGCCAGAGATTTTGTTGTCACTTAGTACTGGAGAAATTAATAGGATTTAATCCGTCACTAGGAATAATTTTCTAAAATTCCTCATTTTTGTTTGACTGTTCATTCCCCATTATTTATGCCAATAGCTACAATAATCCCCACAATTTCTGCTTGCCCTGATTTGTGCCTGATGGTCCATTTCCCATGATTTTCTCCATTTATCTATTGCCACTACTGCTTCCAACAGTGAGTCGGAGGTAGGTTTGGACGTATAACAGGACTCACATAAAACAGACAATTTATATGGCAAAAAAAAGTTTATTTACTTAGAATGAAGGGCCTATTGTTTAAAGAGTATATCCAACAAACGGTCTACACAGTTTATTTGAAAATAATCTCCAGTGCAGAAACGTGTGACGGACAATCCAGGAAATACTCTTTTTAAAAGCATAGTGATACCTCCAATGAATTGCAATGGATAAAGAATAGTTACAAAATATCAATTACAAGCATAAAAGTTTACAGCACTGATTGATGAGCAAATGATCAAGTCATTTCCATTCTGGTCAGGAATAGTGGCGTGTCCATTGGCAGCATCTAAGACGTCTGTACAGAATACATTGGATAGAGAAACAAAGACCAAAGAAAAAGTTGTTTCAGGACTGGATTGATCATTGATCTCCAAACGTTTGAGCTCCTATCTGTAACACTTTCTGCCTTACTTGTATTAATAATTGAAGACAGTTATTTAAATTTGTGATTATCATTGTATTGTCTTCTCAAATTGATCTAACATGTCAATGAGGTGGCTCAAACTTATTCTGAAACCATATTTCAATACTAAAGCCCTATTGGGACATTAAAATGTGCACACACAGTCTTTGGAAGCATAGCATTAACATTTTTAATATTAATGGGATGTAACCGGCTTTGTGGTCACATTATGTCAGCAATCAATTACACACTCCCAAGGCAATATGGAATCACGGCTCAACTCTTCTTAATAATCTGCAGTATTATAGTTATGGTAGATCTTAAAGCCTCGATTTACTTGGCATAATTTACACTTACAAAGCAAGCACAGTCAAAGATGAGAAAAGGTCATTCAGCCCCTTAAAATAAATCCTTCTAGTGCTGAGCATCAATTACATTATGACATTGGAAACATGTAGTTGCCTGGGAAGTAACATCCTGGCCCTTCCCATTCTATTGACTCTCAGTTATTTAATTTTCACTGCTGCAGGACATACCATAGTTGGAGCTGTATGCTTCAGTACCTCCTAGTGGTGACTAAATGTGTCACTTTCCCTCTTCTTATATTGCACTATGAGATATTCAGCCAATGAGAATTATTTTCAACATGTCACTATTAATGACTGAGTTGAATTGAGTCTGAAGGATCAGCAAATGTGAACCCAATATTTGTATAAGTAAGTGCAAGGCAGTCCAGAGGGAAGTGGCAGATTCTTACACTTTCAAGGTGTCTAGAAGAGAGTTGCCAACTCTGGTGAGCTGTATTTCTGACCCTCCACTGGTTCCAAATTCCTAGAATTCCCTAAGGATATTATGGGTCTACCTGGACTGCAGCGGTTCAAGAAGGCAGCTCACCCCCACCTTCTAGGGACAGGCAATAAACGCTGGCTCACCCATGTCCATTCACGTCCCCTGAAATTCCAATTGCACATCTCATCAACCAGCCCTTTCTCCACCTCCAAGATTTTAGTAACTCTTTATGTGAAACATTCAGAGACATTAAATGGTTGTGTGATTTGTCTCCTGGGATTCAAGGAGATCAATCTTTCAGTCCAGGAATGCTAGGAGAGTCCTTCATGTTTTTTCATGCAGTCTACAGCTGGTCCAGTTTGAGCCAGTGTCCTGCACAGGCTATGAAGAAGACACTGCCAGGGCATGTGTGCACAAGTGGATATGTACAAAGAGCTTGCACACATCCCAAATACAATGCCATTGGTACGAAAGCAATCAGTGACAACTGACCTCCCGATTGAAGGACAGCAGAAATTCATCTTAAGATTCTCACCTCCACAGGTACTCCCAGAGCACCCACAGCCAATGAGCTCCTTCAGAAGGTGATGTAACCATTGGCAAATGTTGTAGCCAGTTGGTGATACCATTCATTCTCTTTGTTCATTGTCTGTTTTGCCCAAAATAATAATTTTCATTTTCAAGACGGTCATGTGGTGATTCATGTGTGGTCCAGAGCCAAGAGTGGGCCCAGAAAAGTCCAAATGATAATGAGTACATCACTCCAATATCAGGGGTACAAACCACCAGGTAGGGTTGGTAAATTTCAATTCAACATCAAGGAGCAAGAGATCATCCATTTTGGTAAGAACCTTATGATCTAACGATAATAAACATTTAAATAAGGGAGGGACTACAAAAATCATTAAAAGTAGTGAGACAAGTTAATAAATATGCAAATCAAACACAGAGATCCAGTACTGGCAGATTGGAAAACAAATTACATTAAGCTTGTATAAAACTGTAGTTGGATCACATTCCGTGTGATGAGAACAGTTCAGGTCTCCACATGATCCAAAGGATGAGATTATTTGGAGAAGGTGGAATAAAAAATTGCATCAATGATATCAGAACTGAGAGGTTCTGATCAGGAAGTATTGATTAGGCTGGGGTTCTATTCTTTAGAAAAGAAAGATTGAGGGATGGGCGACTACAGTGGTTAAGGTGATGGAAGGATTTAGGAGGACAGGCATAGAGAAAATGTTTCCGCTTGTGGGTAAGACCGGACGAGGAGTTATAGTCACCTATAAATTCAAAACAGAACTTGGGCAAAACACCTTCACTGGCATGAATGCTTAGAATTTGGAACTTGCTCCCTCAAGTTGTGGGTGAAGAGCATGAATGGATTATAAGAAATATGTCATGACATAAGTGCAAAAGGAATAGCGTTAGATTTAGGGGAGAGGGAGGAGGCTTACATGGGACATAAATACTGACCTGCTGGTCTGCTCAGTTCTAATGGCTTGTTACCATAAGGAATATCCTGTGTAATTCTGCATACTGTTATGCTTTTGGATTGATAGACATAAGAGCCAAGACAGAGAGACTCTGCCCATTACCCTGAGAGAGAGTGAGATGCAGGATGATTAAACCCCAAAGTTTCCCAACAAACAGAATGATAAGGCAAAGGTTGACACTTTGCAGAGGTGCCACTGAAGTCCAAAAGGAGAGCCATGAGAGGAACTGTAGATGTACCAGGGGTGAGGCGTTGGCAACTTAGATTGATCCAGTTTATACAGTTAAAACTCATACCATCTAGTAATAGACAGCAACAAGAAATTAGCAAAGTCCCAGTCTTCAGAAGAACAGAACCTACGATTGCAGATACATTTATAATTCCACAGGATGGGTTTTCCTCTTCCAGATCTATGGAATCAGGTCAATTTTCATAGGACTTGTAGTTGTTACAGATCTGGCAATATATGGTCATGGCAAATGACATTCCGAGTACCTGGAGGCAGTAAAAGCTAAATGTCAGTATTTTCCATTCCCTGGTCACAGAAAGCACACCTCAGACACTAACCTTCATCAGAGGTCACCACCCTTTCAATTGCCAGATTTTGTCCTGTTCACTTTCACTTT
Source organism: Chiloscyllium plagiosum (assembly GCF_004010195.1). Taxonomy (NCBI): domain Eukaryota; kingdom Metazoa; phylum Chordata; class Chondrichthyes; order Orectolobiformes; family Hemiscylliidae; genus Chiloscyllium; species Chiloscyllium plagiosum. The sequence goes on from NC_057735.1 coordinate 47,841,448, forward strand.
CCGTCCCACACCACCCCCCTATCTTAAAGGTATAGTCCTCATTGGGAATCAGTCCTTAAGATTGTCCTACTATGCAGTTAGTTCACAACTGATCTGTGCAACTGATCTGTGCACCTGTACCTATCTGCCATTCTCTAGGTACTTACTGAACCTACCAGCTGATAGATTGTGATTCACGTACAGGGACACCCACCTTTGTCTGTCCGTCTGCATTCTGCAGTCTCTCTCTCTTTCTCTTTCTATTTGAATAATATTTTGATATTCTATGCTTCCTGCTAAAATGGAGAAACTCACATATTCCCACAATGTACTCCATCTGCCAAATTTTGGCCTACTCACCTAACTTATTGATATATTTCTTTGCACCATCCTAGCAACTTATTTTCCCACCTACATTTGTATCATCACAAAATTTGGCTACAATACTGTAATTTCAGGTCATTAACATAGATTATAAACTGATGAGGTGCCAGCATTGATCTCTGTGACATACCATTATTGACAGTTTGCCAAGTTTAAACTGACACATTTGGCCTAACTCTGTGCTTTCTGTTTGCCAGCTAGACCTCTATCCACAGCAATATACCTCCCGAAAAACATATGTTCTTATCTTGAATTTTTTTTTAATGTGGAACCTTTTTGACATGCTTTTGGAGATCAAGATGCACCACATCTATCGGTTCCACTTTGTCTACCCTGCTAGATATAATCTCAAAAGAATTATAATTATTTTGTCAAACATCATTTCCCTTTCACAAAACCATGCTGATTGTCCAATGATGTTTGAAAATTGAAATTTCCCAATGACAGACATGAGGATGAGCAGCACAGTGGCTTGGTGGTTAGCACTGCTGCCTCACTGTGTCAGGGACCCAGTTTCGATTCCAGCCTCAAGCAAATGACTGTGTGGAGCTTGCACTTTCTCCCCGTGTCTGTGTGGGTTTCCTCCGGGTGCTCCAGTTTCCTCCCACAATCCAAAGATTTGCAGGTCAGGTGAATTGGCCATGCTAAAATGCCTATAGTGTGTAGGTTAGCTGCATTGGTCAGAGTAAATGTAGGGGAATAGGTTTGGGTGGGATGCTCTTCGGAGGGTTGGGATGGACTTGTTGGACCGAAGGGCCGGGATGGACTTGTTGGGCCGAAGGGCCTGTTTCCATGATGTAGGGATTCTAGGATAACCAACTGTTAGTTTCCAGCTTTCAGTCTTCCTCCTTTCTTGAATAATTTCACATTTTTCCAATTCACTGGGACTTTTCATAAATATAGGGCATTTGGAAGCCACTGTTTCTGTAGCTAATTCCTTTAAGACTTTAGGATTAAGACCATCAAGTCCAGGGGCCTTTTCACTGTTTACTCCCATTAGCTGGCCAAGTACTTCTCCCTTGATGGAGACTTTTTAATTTCCTTTCTCCCTTTTACCACCTCTCTTGAGATGTTTTCTGTGTCTCCCAGGGTGAGATAAGTCACAAAATATTTGTTCTGGCTTTTAACCTGTTCACCCAGTCCACTTAGCCAACTTGCTTCATACCCCTGTGATTGTGTCGGGGCATAAGGCACTAGTTATGGACCTACACCTCTCATTGTGAAGCTGAATGTTTGATCACCCTTCCCAGAAGAATCCTTTAATGTGAAGTCTTTAATTAATTCTGTCTCATTATGCATTACAGGGTTTAAAATAACCTGCTTCTTGGTGCATCAAAGGATCTATTAGTCGAATAAACGGTCCCAAAAAGCCACAAAATCATCCTCCAAGCAAATTTGATTTGTTTAAACAATGTAAAGGTTAAGTCACTCTGCAATGTTTCAGCAAGCCACCAATATCTCTCAATGTACAGCTTGTCCCACTGGGTGGCACCTATAATCCATTTCCACCAATGACTTCTTTCCTCTGCTAGTTCTCATCTCTACCCAAGTGGATTCCACAACCAGACCTACAAAATCAAGATCACCATTGTACTGATCGAAACCATTGGAAATCCCGCCTGCTTTTCCTTTCCTGCTACCCTTCCAAAATATCAAATACCCTTGAATCTTCAGGTCCCACCCCTGGTCACCTTGCAGCCCTGACTCTGTATTTACTTTCATACCATACTCAAATGTTAAAATCACTGCTATCAATTCATTTATCTTGTAGATATCATAGAACCCCTACAGTGTGGAAACAGGCCATTTGGCCCAACAAGTCCACACTGACCCTCTGATGTATATCTCACCCAGACCCATTCCCCTACCCTATTACTCTACATTTCACCTGACTAATGCACCTAGCCTACATCTCCCTGAACACTATGGGCAATTATCTTGGCCAATTCATCTAGCCTGCAAATCTTTGGACCGTGGGAGGAAACCGGAGCACCCAGCGGAAACTCATGCAGAATCCACACAGACAGTCACTCGAGATTGGAATCGAATGTGATTCTTGGTGCTGGGAGGCAGCAGTGCTAACCACTGAGCCACCATGCTGCCCTAAATGAAGGCGCCCAACGTGGATCACCATCGTATTATGCATGGCGAGAGCATTTGGATAAAAGCCTTTAATCCTGTCTTTTTTTTTAACCCATTTCCCTATCTGATCTAATTTACTGGTGCGCTGCTCATTGTGTCCCTTCCTAACATATTCTAGCTACCAGTGCCTGTATCACTATCCTGCCCTATTACCTTGTACATTCTCCTTAACTTTACACATCGCCCCTCACATGAACCTTCTCTCCACCCCACACAATTTTGTTGAAAGCCGTCACTCTAGCAATAGTTACATTACTGAAGGATAGGAAGGGTTCGGAGAAATTAATTTTAACACAGAGAGGCATTCGGAACTCAAATGTTCAACTTAGAATCCTTGAGAGGATTCTTTAAAAAGGAAAGTAGCATACGAAAGTTATCTGTGGCATTCCTTCAGAATGGTCTCAGAGTGATGCTTTCACTGTTGGAATGTTAGAATGCAACAATGTCTGATGAATTTATGCAAAGTACTGACCTGGATAATTGAAACACAGATGGTGGCAATTCCAATAAATAAAAAGTTATTATCAAACCATTTTCGGACCAAGCTGTAGCAACCCTGGAAAGCATACACACACAAATTTCAGAAGCTGTTTCTCAGTAAAGCAAGTGAAAACCCTGCAGAATGCATGGGATTCTGCAATAAGCACATCGAGACACACATACCAACTGACAGACACCAACAGACAGACACCAACAGACAGACACCAACAGACAGGCACCAACAGACAGGCACCAACAGACAGGCACCAACAGACAGGCACCAACAGACAGATACCAACAGACAGACACCAACAGACAGACATCAACAGACAGATACCAACAGACAGATACCTACAGACAGACACCTACAGACAGACACCAACAGACAGATACCAACAGACAGATACCAACAGACAGGCACCAACAGACAGGCACCAACAGACAGATACCAACAGACAGATACCAACAGACAGACATCAATAGACAGATACCAACAGACAGATACCAACAGACAGACATCAACAGACAGACACCAACAGACAGACACCAACAGACAGACACCAAAAGACAGATACCAAAAGAATACCAACAGACTGATACCAACAGACAGACATCAACAGACAGATACCAACAGACTGATAGCAACAGACAGACATCAACAGACAGACATCAACAGACAGACATCAATAGACAGACACTAACAGACTGATACAAACAGACAGATATCAACAGACAGACACAAACAGACAGGCACCAACAGACAGACACCAACTGACAGGCACGAACAGACAGGCACCAACAGACAGACACCAACAGACAGACATCAACAGACACAGACATCAACAGACATCAATAGACATCAAAAGACAGACACCAACAGACAGACACCAACAGACAGACACCAACAGACAGACACCAACAGACAGACACCAACAGACAGACACCAACAGACAGACACCAACAGACAGACACCAACAGACAGACACCAACAGACAGACACCAACAGACAGA
>NC_057735.1:47847995-47853673 GCF_004010195.1 Chiloscyllium plagiosum
GGCTGTTTTCCCTGGACCGTCGGAGGCTGAGGGGTGACCTTATAGAGGTTTACAAAATTGTGAGGGGCATGGATAGGATAAATAGACAAAGTCTTTTCCCTAGTGTAGGGAAGTCCAGAACTAGAGGGTATAGGTTTAGGGTGAGAGGGGAAAGATATAAAAGAGACCTACAGGGCAGAGGGTGGTACGTGTATGGAATGAGCTGCTGGAGGAAGTGGTGGAGGCTGATACAATTGCAACATTAAAGAGGCATTTGGATGGGTATATGAATAGGAAGGGTTTGGAGGGATATGGGCCGGATGCTAGCAGGTGGGACTAGATTGGGTTGGGATATCTGGTCGGCATGGACGGGTTGGACTGAGGGGTCTGTTTCCATGCTGTACATCTCTATGACTCTATACAAACACACCAACACAAAGGCACACACACACACACAAACATACATCAGGTAGATAGACACACACACAAACACACCAACACAAAGATGCATGCACAGATACGTTTACAAACACATGTACACACAAATACAGATACATATACTCAGACATATATCCACATATAGTTATGTAGACAGATACATACGTATACAGTAAACACAGATATGCACACACAGATACACCTGCACACAGACACATACACACGCATACAGATACATGTGCGCACACATGTACAGTTACACACAGATAACCCAAATGCAGACAATTTTGTGCATTTGTTCTCCTCACCTTTAAGAAATAGTCTTGAGACTTGCAATGATTCAATTTCTCACAGCATGAATCAGGGACAGAGTTTCCCCAGTCGGTATAGTTAGCAACACCACAGCAATGCAACTAAAATGGAACAAAGAAAGAACAATGTTACCACATTACAATGAGCATCAAGTTTCTCAGAATAGGAGAACCAGTTACCATTCCAGGTCAATAACTCTCTTTCTTTCCCCACAGATGCTGCCAGACCTGCTGAGCTTTTCCAGTAATTTCTGTTTTTGCTTCTGATTTCCAGCATTCATAGTTCTTTTGGTTTTGACAATGATTGACATAGTGACTGCCTTCCCATGACCAATTGGAGGAAAACCAGGGTTTCATTATTGATTAGATGATGTGTGACTGTCTACTCGAATATCCTTCTTATTTCAACTCTAGTTTTTTTTAAAAATAACAGACATTTCCCAAACAAAAATGAATAAATCATACTAGGAGCTTTTAGCACTTGGAAAATTTTGTTCTGGATCACTCGTAGCAGTGAAGGAAGTCAGGACTGCAGATGCTGGAGGTCAGAGTCGGAGCAGTATCTGGTGAGATTTCACTCTTGTTTCTGAAAAGCCCTGGACCAGTCTGGAAGGTTCCCCTGAGAAGGCATTGATTTGATTTTTTAAAAAATATATTTGATTTATTATTGTCACATGTACCTTGGTAGAGTGAAACGTTTTGTTTTGCTTGCAGTACAGGCAGACCATACTTTACAAAGTGCACTAGAGAAAGAGAACAGAGCGACGGATACAATCTTAGGGCTGCAGAGAAGGTGCACAAACGGCGAGGTCAACATTAAATTTAAAATTTGCGGAGCCCTTTCAGAAGTTTAATAACAGTGAGGAAGAAGCTGTCCTTGAATCTGTTGGTCTGTGTGTTTAAGATTTTGTATCTTCAGCCCAATAGAAAAGCTTGAAAGAGACTATAACCAGGTTGGGAGGGGTCTTTGATGATGTTGGCTGCCTTCCTGAAGTGTAGATGCAGTCAGTGGATGGAAGATGGGCTTGCGTAATGGCCTGGGCTGTGTTCACAACTCTCTGTAGTTTCTTATGGCCCTGGGCTGAGCAGTTGCCAAACCAAGCTGTGATGCATCCAGAGAGATTGGTTCAATGATGACTTCGGTGAAAATGATGGGCTGGGATTGGCCACATCAAGAATGAATGATGTTTGTGAGTGGATGTTGTGAAACATGAAAGGGTTCAGAAAAGATTTACAATGGTGTTGCCAGGGTTGGAAGATTTGACCTACAGGGAGAGGCTGAATAGGCTGGGGCTGTTTTCCCTGGAGTGCTGAGGGGTGACCTTATAGAGGTTTTAAAATTATGAGGGTAAATAGATACGGTCTTTTCCCTGGGGTGGGGGGAGTCCAGAACTGGAGGGCATAGGTTTAGGATGAGAGGGAAAAGTTTAAAAGGGACCCAAGGGGCAACTTCTTCACACAGAGGGTGATACGTGTACGGAATGAGCTGCCAGAGGAAGTGGTGGAGGCTGGTACAATTACAACATTTAAGAGGCATCTAGATGGGTATATGGATAGAAAGGGGTTGAGAGGGATATGGGCCAAATGCTGGCAAATCAGACTAGATTAATTCAGGATATCTGGTCTACATGGACACATTAGATCGAAGGTTCTGTTTCTGTGCTGTACATTTCTATGACTCTATGACTCTTGTTACCTCAATGTATGTGAAGAGTGTCCTGGTGAGTAAGAAATGAAGGGCTTATGCCTGAAACATCGACTCTCCTGCTCCTGGAATGCTGTCTAACCTGCTGTACTTTCCCAGCACCACACTTTTCAACTCTGACTCTCCAGGATCTGCAGTCCTCACTCGCCCCCTGTCAAATTACAATGCTTTTTTTCTTGCTACGCGAAGACTGTCCAGAACTGCTCTTGTACCTGTGATTGTAAATAAAGATTTTTTTTTATGGAGAAGGTACATTTTCGCAATTTGAAAAAATAAAGATGTTTTCAAGGAACTGGAGTCCCAAACAGGCCTGGAAGGTGATGGCAGATTTCCTTCACTAATGGCCGAAGTCAGAGACCATCTGAAGGTTTTGTGGTGACTACACAACATTCCTAACAATAGCACTGCATACTTTGAGTCACCACCTTTGCCATGTTTCCCCAAAATAGTAGAAGCAGTCACATTGATGGCAGCAAAGAACAAGGAACATCACAGCACAAGAGTAGGCCTTTTGGCCCACCCAGCCTATGGCAAACCTCAAGGATGAACATCTTCCCGGATTCCCCAAGGTTTTCTGCTCTGACTTGAGAGAAAACCCCAAATCGACTCTTCTGCTAAATAACTGCACAGAGAAAAGTATCCCATCACCACGTCACCCTTTATTCACATGTGCACAACACATGGGCTCTGCCCGGCCAGCTCAGAGCCAGTCCTTAGAATCAGGAGACTGTCTGAATCTTCTGTTTTTCTCGGTCAGACAGGGCTCCCTGATTGACCCAGGTTAACAACCACAATCAAGGATCCCACAGTCAATAAGATCCATCTGACCCTGGTTCCGATCACTACACCTGCCCCCCTTCATTGTGTGTTTGGAGTTGACTAGGGCAGCTATTGAGCACCGCAGTGCTTTCCTGCTCAACTGCCAACTGCTACCCTTTAGTGAGTAATTGGTGTTCAGTTCAATGGGCCTCACCCAGATGTTGTCACACCTAGAGCTTGACAAGAAACCTGTGAGACGGCCAGTTGCTGTCAGTGGACAGGGTCCCTCATCAGATGTCAGTGCCTGACTGAGGACCACAGCTTGGGGTAAGAGGGGAACAGCTGTGAGCCACACCCACACTGTTGTGGCTGACACCTCCCAATATCTCTCACCGCCTCAAACCCATCCACTCTGCAGAAACACTCCCATCATGGCTGGCCAGGCTTTGGGCCTCCAGTGGCTGTCATTCCAGCAGCAGCCACTGCCCTCCCAGTTGTGCTGCTGAGTAAACAATCCATAGGCCTCAGTTCTCAGTGAAGACTCACCCTCCTGGGGGAAAGCCTGCCATTGGCCTCCCAACTGCATGAATGGCCCTTGATTCAGTCGGCCGTCCGCAAAGACCTCCAATGCTTAATCTTGTGCTGTGTGAGGCAAGGAATTGGCAGCCATTTTCTTCAATTCCAAATCACTGAATCTCTACAGTGTGGAAGCAGGCCAATCAGCCCATAGAATCCACATTGACCCTCAGAAGAGCATCCCACCTAGACTCACTCCATCTCTATAGCCTTGCATTTCCCATGGCAAATGCACACATCCCTGGACACCATGGGCGAATTAGTTTGGCAATTAATCCACCTGACCTGCACATCTTTGGATTGTGGGAGGAAATCCACACAGACATAGGGAGAATGTGCAAACTCTGCACAGACAGTCACCTGAGGGTGGAATTGAACCCTGGTGCCTGGCGCTGTGAGGCAGCAGTTAACCACTGAGCCACTATGCCACCACAGCAACATGTTCAGAGCAGTCACCGGTGTTTCCAAGAATATAAAGGGCAGATTCATGGCACCTAGAAGTTACCTTTTTCTGGATTTGATTCCAAGCTTCCACAATCCCAGTGTTATTTTCTTTCTTCAGGGCCTCTTTCATGTCATTTTCGATGTAAGTGTTTATCTGCAAGTCAAACACAGAAACACAGTGAAGAGGCTGGGGCTTTCCCTCTCTCTATGATCATGTCTGGGTTAATTGGTCTGGACCGGGAATGGTTACCTGTCGCCAGGCAGATCTCCTGAAAAATATATCACTAATAACTCCCCTGAGACTTGATCCTTTGTATTTTTTTCACCGATTAACCAGCCCCACCTATTAATCACCTGTGATCTCCAACTGATTAATTTGCATACAGAACCCATTAAGGTCAATACAGACCCATACATCCCCACAAAAGGAGTGTGGGGGAGGCAGAGGGAGAGGGAGAGAGAAGGAGAGGGGGAGGAGAGGGGTAGGGAGAGGTGAACATAGAAAGGGAGGGGGAAGGAGAAGGGGAGGGAAAGGGTGAGGGAGGGTGAGGAGGTAGAGGGAGAGGGGAGAGAAAGAGGAAGACTATATCTTTCAAAGAACTCCTGAAAATCACTCTTGTTGCTCCACATCTGCCTCCAAATAGTTAACATCACTTCACATTGACCACAGCCACCCAATGCAAGGTTACACTCTTCCCAAATTTCTGTTCTTTCCTCTTGGCTCTTCCCTAATACCCTTCATTAAAAAGCTATTACCATCTTCATTATTTTTCGTTAGCACCCAATGTAATGTATGTTTTTGCTTGGTCCATTTGTGTGTGCTGTTTGGCTTTCACTGGTAATTTGAGCCAATCGTTTTCCATTTGCTCTCTTCACATCTTTTCATTTTGCCCTCCCTCTCAGATCCCTCTCTCCGATCTTTATGCCTCAGTCAGTTCTCCACTCCTGCCAGTACTCTCTCTCCTGCCACTGGCCCGGGCTGGATTTTCCTATCCGATCAGCTCACAGCTTCCCTCTGTGCCCTCCCCTCGTCCTGCCTTTCAGACAGGGAAATATTGGGCCTTGGTACTGCTCCTGGGCTAAGTGCTCAGTCTCATCCCTTCCCTGACCCAGAGCATGTGCAGCCCTGTCAACCCAACACCAAATCCCGAACCCAATGGGGCTGTGTCCAAGGCCTGAATTATTGTGGACTGATGTACTCTGTGTGTCAGACCAAGGTGGTGGTCGGGCGGAGGGGGAAACAGCACTTGGGGAGAGTCATTACTGACCAGAAACATGGTTAAGACTCCAACACCCAATATATAAGGCCATTCGATGGAGGAACAGAAATTAGGCCATTCAGCCCATCAAGTCTGCTCCACCATTCAATTATGGTTGACAAGTTTCTCAACCCCATTCTCCCACTTTCTCCTAATAACACTTGATCCGCTTGACAATCAAGAACCTATCGATGTCAGTCTTAAATA
>NC_057735.1:47854173-47857222 GCF_004010195.1 Chiloscyllium plagiosum
TTTTGATTTACTGACATTGAGAGAGAGAGAGAGTGTTATCATTGCACCACTGCCCCACCCTTATCTCCTTTCTGTATTCTGACTCCTCGTTGTTTTGTTCTCTGACCTACCATGGTGGTGTTGTCAGCAAACTTGTACATGGTGTTCATGTGGAACTTGGCTGCGCAGTTATGGATGCACAGAAGGCTGAGAACGCATCCTTGCGGGGTACTGGTGTTGAGGATTATCAACAGTTTCATGAGTCAATAGAAAACTAGACAGAGATAGAGAGAGAGAGAGAGACAGACAGACAGACAGACAGAAAACAAATCAGCTTCCAAAATCTCTCTCAAGCAAAATGCCAGTCAGAACGATTTTGTTCTATTTTACTTTAATACCAACTCTTTGTGGTTGGCTGGTTGACACCAGTCCTACCTTGATTGATCAATTCAACATTCAACCAGCTGCCAGCCTGGAGTATAACAACAGCTCATACCACTTCACCAACAGTGTCCTTAGAACAGTCATCAAGTTGCACTATCTTCCAGGCCAGCTCCCAATAGCAAACATCTGTCTTTGTTCTCTTCTCCTTTAAAACACGTTCCTGTTAAAAATTCAATTCTTAACCACAACACTCAGGTTCCAACAGAAAAATAAAAGAAAATGGTGAAGGCCTCCACAACTTGTCAGTCTCCTCACAAAACTGTTGTGAGGCTCTGTATCAAATGCCACTAGAAATCCACGTACACCACATCAAAAGCAATATCCCCACCAACACTTTCTATTACCTCCTCAAAAAACTCCAGCAAGTTGGTTCAACATGATTTCCCCTTTAGAAATCATATGTTGACACTTGTGAATCAACCTACCCTTCTCCATACGAGAGAACATATATAGTCTAGGAGAAAGTGAGGACTGCAGATGCTGGAGATCCTGATGAAGGGCTTATGCCCGAAATGTTGATTCTCCTGCTCCCTGGATGCTCCCTGACCTGCTGTGCTTTTCCAGCGACATACTTTTCGACTAGATTACATGTATAATGTAATCCAGAACTGTTTCCAAAGATTTCCCCACTACTGAAGTTAAATAAACTGGTCTGTAATTGCTGGGAATATCCTGATAACCTTTTTTGAACAAGGCTGTAATGTTGGCAGTTCTTCAGGCTGCTGGTACCTCCCCCCAAGTCCAGAGAAGTCTGAAAGATTATGGCTCTGATGCCACAGTTTCTACCTCACTTCCGTCAAAATCCATTGGATTTGATGTCTTGAAATTTGAATGTGGGGAAATCTTTGGAAACAGTTCTAGTTAACATTAACAGGATAGATTAATAGACATTATACATGTAATCTAGTCGAAAAGTATGTCGCTGGAAAAGCACAGCAGGCCAGGGAGCATGTAAGTTCACTTTTATCTATTTCTACAATGATAAAATTCACAACACGTGCCTTTTGGAAAAGGGGTGAATTGTGTTATACCTCATAGTCAATACGTCTGTATACTTTTCAGAGGAATGCTTCTGATATCATTGCAGTATCATCAGGTAAAATGTTGTTTCCTTGGCAAAAGCACTTGCTTTCGGCCAATGCCATTATCAGTGTCCGTCAATCATTCTCTCTGTCAGTCATTGTCTCCTCAATGATTGTTCCCATTGGACAATTTAGAAGTTGAAATGATGGTCAGTAAAATATGTAGCTATTGATTTAATTAAATTTAACTCTGCTCACCAGAGTGGGAAGATGATGTTCTGAAGTTTCAGAGGGGATGGTAAGTTCAGTGATGTGCAACCTAGTGTGTGGCCTGTGGCTGTTCCCAGTCTAACTGCCTGCTGTTTGTGACTTCACCAACAGGACTGGCCAGCTCAACTATGGGGGACCAGAAATGTGAGCCAAGATGGAGTCACGGTTAGTAGTCCTAGATCAATTCATGAAGGTGAAAATGTTAGATTAAGATGTGGAAGACCTCACTCTACATACCAAAGTCATTACTGCCAATGAAACACTTTCAATTTCAGGCACCGAATTACAGAAGCAAGATGCCTTTTTCTGTCCTTGCTGCTGCTCTAACGTCGACAGTGGTCAGTTTGTTAACTGTTAGAAGTCAGGGCATCCATCTCCATCTGGGAGGGTGTCCCGTTTCCTAGCGGTGCCGGTCAATCAGAGTGACCCTCAGCCGCATGGGGTTGCGGCCCAGCTCAGTGGGGAAGCCAGGTCGCCTGAGAGGAATTGGGATGGGGGGTGCTAATGTGACCATGAGGCTGAGGATAGTGAGCAAGCAGGGTCAGTGAAGAGGAATTTTGATGGGAAAAATAGGCACTCATTCAGCCAGGGCCTGCTGCAATATGGGCATCCCCTAGCTGGTAAAGTGCCAGTGAGTGGAAACACATCCCTGGCTATTAATATAAACCTGGCCAGAAAATATACTGAATGGGGTTAGACACAGAGTATTGCTCCCTGTACACTGTTCGAAGCAAACACTCGCATGACACAGGCAGTGCAGGGTTAGATATGGAGTAAAACACTTTCCATACTAATTTAAACTGAAAATAGAGCTCTCTCTACTCTTTTAAACTGGAACTAAAGCTGTCTAGTGATATTGTGCCGATCAAATATTCCCAGGACAGGGACAGCATGGGTTTAGATGGGGTAGAGCTGTCTCTACATCCTCCCCAACAAATACTCACAGGTCAGGTACAGCATGGGGTAGATATAGAGTAAAGATAACTCTAACCATTTTAAACAGAAAATAAATCTCAACGCTGTCTGCACCAAAGACCCCCAGGCCAGGGACTGTCTGGGTTTTGAAGCAAAGGGAAACCTCATCTACATTGTCTCTCAAACACTCCCAAGACAGATACATCACATGCAAGAGGATTCGCAGTGGGGTTAAAATCAACTAGGTAAAAACAATGACTGCAGATGCTGGAAACCAGAGTTTAGATTAGAGTGGTGCTGGAAAAGCACAGCAGTTCAGGCAGCATCCGAGGAGCAGGAAAATGGACATTTCGGGCAAAAGCCCTTCATCAGGAATACAGGCAGAGAGCCTGAAGGGTGGAGAGATAAGCGAGAGGAGG
>NC_057735.1:47857688-47873215 GCF_004010195.1 Chiloscyllium plagiosum
AGAAAGTAGCATAGAGTACAGTATTAGATTAGATTACTTACAGTGTGGAAACTTACAGTAGGTGAGTGGGGGAGGGGTGAAGGTGATAGGTCGGGGGGAGGGTGGAGTGGATAGGTGGAAAGGGAGGTAGGCAGGTAGGACAAGTTATGGGGACAGTGCTGAGCTGGAAGTTTGGAACTGGGGTGAGGTGGGGGAAGGGGAAATGAGGAAACTGGTGAAGTCCACATTGATGCCCTGGGGTTGAAGTGTTCCAAGGCGGAAGATGAGGCGTTCTTCCTCCATTCCGAGGCGGACGATGAGGCGTTCTGGTTAGTCACAGAGTACACTCCCTTCTATTCTTTTAAATTGAAAGTAACCTGAGAGTGAAGCTCTGTCTACACTGTTCCCATCAAACACTCCCAGAACAGGGACAGCATAGAGTTAAATACAGAGTAAAGCTATCCCTACACTGTCCCCATCAAGCACTCCCAGGACAGGGACCGTATAGGGTTAGATACAGTGGCACAGTGGTTAGCACTGCTGCCTCACAAAGCCAGGGAACCGGGTTCAATTCCTACCTCGGGCACATTCTCCCTGTGTCTGCATGAGTTTCCTCTGGGTGCGTTTCTTCCCACAGTCCAAAAATGTGCAGGTCAGGTGAATTGGCTATACTAAGTTGCCCGTAGTGTTAGGTGAAGGGGTAAACATAGGGGAATGGGTCTGGGTGGGTTGCTCTTCGGTGGGTCGGTGTGGACTTGCTGGGCCGAAGGGCCTGTTTCCACACTGTAAGTAATCTAATCTAATATATACCATACAAGATACAGAGTAAAGCTTCCCTCTACACTGTTCCCATCAAACACTCCCCAATAGGGACTGCATGGGGTTAGACACAGATTAAAGCTGCCTATATTGTTTTTAACTGAAATTAAAGCTTCCTTCACTCTTTGAGACTAAAAGTAAAGCTCATTTATTCTTCCCCATCAACCACTAAGGACAGGTACAGTACACGGTTATTTATAAAATAAAGCTCACTCTACTCTTTTTAAACAGAAAGTAAATCTCCCTCAACACTCCTCATCAAAGGGATGCAATGGTGTAGTGGTATTATCGCTACACTATTAATCCAGAAACTCTGTTAATTCATACCTGAGGTTGAATCCCACTCTGGCAGATGGTGGAATTTAAATTCAACAACAAAAATCTGGAATTAAGAATCGACTGATGACCATGAAACTATTGTTGGTTGTTGGAAAAACCCCATCTGGTTCACCAATCTCCTTCAGGGAAGGAATCTGCCATCCTTACCTGGTCTGGCCTACATGTGACTCCAGACCCACAGCAATGTGGTTGACTCTCAGCTGCCCTCTGAAATGGCCTAGCAAACCATTCAGTTGTATCAACCACTACAAAGTCTCAAAGAATAGAAACTAAACAGATCACATTGCATTGACCCAGACACTGGAAAAGACGATGTCAGAAACAGTCCTGTTGACCCTCCTCACTAACATCTGGGGACTAGTGCCAAACTTGGAAGAACTGTCACAGAGACTGGCCAAACAACAGCCTGACAATTTCATACCCATGGAATCATATCTTACAGACAATATCCTAGGCACCACTATCTCCACCCAGCCAACATACGCCCTGTCCCGGTAGGACAGATAGCAGAGGTGATGGGACAGTGGGATACAGTCAGGAGAGAGTTGCCCTGGGAGCCCTCAACATTGACTCTGCATCCCATGAAGTCTCACAGCTTCAGGTTAAACATGGACAAGGAAAACTTCTTCTGATTACCTCATACTATCCTCCCTCAGCTGATGAATCAGTACCCTTCCATGTTGAACAACACTTGGAGGAAGCACTGAGTCTGGCAAGGGCATAAAATGTACTCTGGGTGTGGGATTTCAATGTCCAACTCCAACAGTGGCTCGGCAGCAGTACTACTGATTGAGCTGGTTGGGTCCAAAAGGGTATAGCTGATAGACTGGGTCAGCAGCAGATGATGAGGGAACCATTAAGAGGGAGAAACATACTTGATCTCATCCTTACCAATCTGCCAGCTGCAGATGCATCTTCCCACGACAGTATCGGTAAGAGTGACCACCGCACAGATTTTGTGGAGACAAAGTCCCACCTTCACTTTGAGAAGAATCTCCACTGTGATGTGTGGTACTATCCCTGTGCTAAATGGGACAGACTTCGATCTGGTCTTGCAACTCAAGACTGGACATCCAGGAGGCACTGGGGGCCAGCACCAGCAGTAGAATTCCATTCCAGCAAAATCTGTAATCTCCTGGCCCAGCATATCCCCCACCCAACCATTACCATCAAGTCAAGAGCTCAACCCTGCTTCAATGGTGAGTGCAGGAGGGCATGCCAGGAGCAGCACCAGGCACACCTGAAGATGAGATGTCAACCGGGTGAAGCTACCAAACTAGACTATTTGCATGCCAAACAGCACAAGCAACAAATGATGGACAGAACTAAACAATCCCACAACCAACGAATCAAATCTGAACTCTGCAGTCCTGCCATATCTAGTTGTGAATGATGGTGGACAATTAAGCAATGCACGCGGAGGAGGAGCCTCCACAAATACCCCCATCCTCAATGGTGGATGAGCCCAGCACATCAGTGCAAAAGATAAAGCAGAAACACTCGCAGCAATCTTTAACCAGAAGTGCCAAATGGATGATCCACCTCAGCCTCCTCCAGAGATCCTCAGCATCACTCAGATACCAGTCTGCAGCCAGATCGATTCATTCTAAGTGATATCAAGAGCAGGATGGGGGCTCTGGATACTGCAAAGGCAATGTGGCCTGACAACATTCTGGCAAAGTACTGAAGGTTTGTGCTCCAGAACTTGACAAGGGCAAGAAGTGAGGACTGCAGATGCTGGAGATTAGAGTCAAGAGTGTGGTGCTGGAAAAGCACAGCAGGTCAGGCAGCATCCAAGGAGCAGGAAAATCAACGATTCGGGCAAAAGCCCTTCATCAGGAATGATTCTCTTGCTCCTCGGATGCTGACCTGCTGTGCCCTTCCAGCACCACTAATCCAGAATCCAGAATTTGACAGTCTAGCCAAGCTCTTCCATACAGTTGCAATGCTGGCCACTCACCATCCTAACTTGGAAATATACCACAGTTCCTTCACTGTCTCTGGGTCAAAATCCTGGAATTCCCTCCCTTATGGTATTGTGGGTCAACTCACAGCAGGTGGACTGTTCACCCCCACCTTCTCAAGGGGAACAAGGGATGGGCTATAAATGCTGGCCCAGCCAGTGATGTCTATGTCTCACAAAAAGAGAATTAAATAAAGCATTCCCAGGACAGGGACATCATGAGGTTAGATACAGAGTAAAGTTCTCTCTACACTGCCCCCATCAAGCACTCCCAGGACAGGGACATCATGAGGTTAGATACAGAGTAAAGTTCTCTCTACACTGCCCCCATCAAGCACTCCCAGGACAGGGACATCATGAGGTTAGATACAGAGTAAAGCTTTCTCTACACTGCCCCTATCAAACACTCCCTGGACAGGGACATCACATGGTAAGACATAGAGTAAAGCTTTCTCTACACTGCCTGCATCAAACACTCCCAGGACAGGGACATCATGAGGTTAGATACAGAGTAAAGCTTTCTCTACACTGCCCCTATCAAACACTCCCTGGACAGGGACATCACATGGTAAGACATAGAGTAAAGCTTTCTCTACACTGCCTGCATCAAACACTCCCAGGACAGGGACATCATGAGGTTAGATACAGAGTAAAGCTTTCTCTACACTGCCCCTATCAAACACTCCCTGGACAGGGACATCACATGGTAAGACATAGAGTAAAGCTTTCTCTACACTGCCTGCATCAAGCATTCCCAGGACAGGGACATCATGAGGTTAGATACAGAGTTAAGCTTTCTCTACACTGTCCCCATCAAACACTCCCAGGACAGGGACATCACATGGTAAGACATAGAGTAAAGCTTTCTCTACACTGCCTGCATCAAACACTCCCAGGACAGGGACATCATGAGGTTAGATACAGAGTAAAGCTTTCTCTACACTGCCCCTATCAAACACTCCCTGGACAGGGACATCACATGGTAAGACATAGAGTAAAGCTTTCTCTACACTGCCTGCATCAAACACTCCCAGGACAGGGACAGCATGAGGTTAGATACAGAGTAAAGCTCTCTTTACACTGTCCCCATCAAACACTCCTTGGACAGGGACATCACATGGTAAGACATAGAGTAAAGCTCCCTCAACACTGCCTGCATCAAACACTCCCATGATAGGGACATCATGGGGTGAGATACAGAGTAAAGCTCTCTCTACACTGACCCCATCAAATACTCCCTGGACAAGGCCAACACAGGGTTAGATACAAAGCCAGACATGACATGCCATGACAGCATAGCGCTGGGTAGAAATACATACAAGGAGCTGCAGCAGCTACACTGACCCCATCAACTACTGCCAGAATGATTCTAGCTGGGTGACTTGCCTAAACAGCAACTCACAAAGAAGTAATGTCACAGATAGCAACACAAGAAATGAACAGTGTATATAATTAACCACT
This sequence comes from Chiloscyllium plagiosum, assembly GCF_004010195.1. NCBI lineage: Eukaryota > Metazoa > Chordata > Chondrichthyes > Orectolobiformes > Hemiscylliidae > Chiloscyllium > Chiloscyllium plagiosum. The sequence goes on from NC_057735.1 coordinate 47,862,250, forward strand.
TTTTAAAAAATCAAAGAGCAAAGTAAAGGTGTGGGGTATATACACGGGGTGAAATTGACAGCTAAAATGTCATGGACAAAGTTTTTATATAGGTTAGATTACTAACAGTATGATAGTAGGCCCTTCGACCCAACAAGTTAACACCAACCTGCAACTCATTCCCCTACATTTACCCCTTCACCTAACACTACAGGCAATTTAAGCACGGCCAATACACCTCACCTGCACATCTTTGGACTGTGGGAGGAAACCACACAGACACGGGGAGAACGTGCAAACTGCACACAGAGAGTCACCTGAGGCAGGAATTGAACCCAGGTCTCTGGCGCTGTGAGGCAGCAGTGCTAACCACTGTGCCACTGTGCCGCCCCAATGTGACTGACTTTGAAAGCTGAGTTTTAAAAATCTGATAATTAAAGATTGGCGATGTTTAACAACGTTCTGTAAGTGTAGTTATTTTTATTTGGTGAGACTGATTATTCAGCTATAGTTACTACACAGATCATCACGAAAGAACCCAGTTGCAGCTCAAAGAACCATTATGGAAACTTTTATGGAGTTTGGGACAATATGAGGAAACTGAAAAAGGTCAATCTTTTTTATTGTTGACGCCCCCCCCCTTGGGTGTGGGATTAGAGACGGGAGTGGAGGCGACGTACTGGAGATGAAGGTCTACAGCACAGTCTGTGATGAAATAGTTAAGATAGAAAGCAACTCAAGAGAATCTGCCTTGCGCTAAATCACAAAGTTTTCATCAGCTTCAATTAGGGCTTTAAACTAACATAAGATCGGTTGGAGGGGGTGTCTAGAGAGGAATAGTTAAGATAGAAAGCAACTCAAGAGAATCTGCCTTGCGCTAAATCACAAAGATTTTCATCAGCTTCAATTAGGGCTTTAAACTAACATAACATCGGTTGGGGAGGGGGTGTCTAGAGAGGAAGTACAAAGTTTACAAAGCAAGGGCGATGGCAGAATTGTAGGGCAGCTCTTTACATCATGATTTTTTTTGTCACAGAAAGGGATAAAGTGTGCAAATATACAAAAGAAACAGCAAATATGGGTAAAAGGGGAAAGTGGTAAAAAGGAGAAAATTAATGGCTCTTAAATGTGCATTGTTTTAAAATCAAAATGACTGAATTAATGACAAAATTGCAGGTTAATGGATATGATTGTATAGCCATTATTGATACATTGTTATAAGGAGATCAAAACTGGGAGTTAAATATTCAGGGGTATGTAACTTTTCAAAAGAACAGGCAGGAAGGAAAAATTTGTGCGATAGCTTTATTGGTACAAGATACAATAAGTACAATAGCAAGGGACGATCCTGGATCGGAAGATGACGAATCCACATGGGTCGAGTAAGAAATAACAAGTGGAAGAAGAGACTGTTGGAAACAATCTATAGCAACCTCACTCTCCTGCCCCCTCCTCACTCCAAACAACCACTAGACTGTAGGATTGAGGATTAAACAGGAACTAATGAGGATATTGGTGTATGGCACTACAAATTAAAACTCTAATCAACTCTCCCTTACATACGCACACATATACGCAAACATATACACACACATAAATAGACATGGAAAAATAAGTTTTGGGCATAGGAAAGCTGGGAGGTTGTTCTATGGTTTCACAGATTACTGAGATAGTCCTGTTTCTTATGCTGGTCAGAGCATTGCTTTGAGGTGTCATTCATCAGATGTTTTCATTGATTTGTAAGAAGACGCAAGACTCTCTTATAAACGGTCTCTGACTCAACAGTTAAAAGTTACAGAACACAACAATTCCTGAAGGAAAATTTCAGCTTTTATTCAGATCTAAAATGGGTTTCGGTGCATAGACCAAATAAACAGCATCTGAGCTGGTGGTGATCACATCATTTCTTTCTCACTTGTTCCCAGCCCACAGCTGTTCAGAACTTGAGAACCAATCACACAGTTGTTGACACACAAAAGGCTTTTGTCATGGATAACTGGTCACTAGTCCATAGACCGACCAACCAACTTGTTGTTCCTATCCAAGTGCATCTATACACAGCCCCTCAGCTCCAGGTTATCTGCAACCCTTCCAGTTTCCATTTGTTCCAATAGCAGTTTAATCAGTGTTTGCCATGAGGGTCAGATTACATTCTTTTCAAAACATGAGCATGGAATTTTAAAACAGCTCTTCCTCATTTCAGACCATAATTTTAAAAAGTATAAAATAGACACAGTCTTTAAAATAAATACAAAAGCAATCAATTTGAGAAAAGGTACCAGGGAAACCAATGGGGCTAACGGCCAGTAAGTTCTGATGGATTACATCCTAGGATTTTAAATGAAGTCGCTACAGAGTGTGGTTGCACTGGTAGCAATCTTTTAAGAATGCTTAGATTCTGGAAATGTCTCGTAGGATTCAAAAACTGCCAGTGTTATTATTCAGAAGGAGAGAGAGAGACAAAAAAAAGAGACAACTATAGGCCAGTTAGCTTAACATCTGTCTTTGGAAGAAGGTTAGAGTCTACTTTAAAGGATTAAGTAGACACGTATTTAGAAATGCATAATATAATCATGATGTGGAGATGCCGGTGTTGGACTGGAGTGGACAAAGTTAAATATCACACAACACCAGGTTATAGTCCAACAGGTTTAATTGGAAGCACTAGCTTTCGGAGCGACGCTCCTTCATCAGGTGATTCAGGCGCGTCGCTCCGAAAGCTAGTGTGCTTCCAATTAAACCTGTTGGACTATAACCTGGTGTTGTGTGATATTTAACATAATATAATCAAGTAGAGTCCACATGGTTTTATGAAGGGACAGTCATGCCTGAAAAAATAAAGCACCAGGGCCTCACAGCGCCTGTGACCCAGGTTTACTTCCACCCCCAGATGACTGTATGGAGTTTGCACATTTTTTCCCCTGTCTGCATGGATTTCCTCTAGGTGCTCTGGTTTCCTGTCACAGTCCAAACATGTACAGGTTATGTGGATTGGCCATGCAAAATTCTGCAGGCTAGGTGAATTAGGCGTGGTAAATGTGGTGTTATGGAATGGCCTTTAGAGTGTTAATAGGCAAAAGTGAGGACTGCAGATGCTGGAGATCAGAATCAAGATCAGAGTGGTGCTGAAAAAGCGCAGCAGGTCAGGCAGCATCCGAGGAGCAGGTGAATCGACGTTTCGGGCAAAAGCCCTTCATCTTTTAGAGTGTTGAAGCAGACTTGATGGGCTGAATAGCCTCTTTCTGCATTGTTAGATTCCACGAAATTTATTAGAATTGTTTGAGGAGGTAACAAAAGGGACAAATAAAGGGGAACCAGTAGATGTGACATATTTGAATTTGGAAAAGTGTTCAATCAGTTAGACTACTTAATAAAATATGAGTCCCTGGTGTTTAGGTAATATATTAACAAGGATTGCCCAACTAAAGAAGAAAAGAGGCAGAATAGTGGAAGGTGCATATTTAGGGTGGCAACTGTAATTAGTGGAGCACTGTGGGGTTCACTGATGTGGTCAAATTTATAAAATATATCAGGAACTTGGCTGAGGGAAGTGAACATGCTATCACTAACTTTGCAGATGCCACAACAATAAGAGGGAAAACAAATTATGTGAATACAAGGGGCCAAACAATTTCCTTTTGCTCTTAATATCTCCTGGTCTTCAGATGATGCCTGATAGGAAACAGCTGATAGTTTGAAGTAAGCATCTCATAGAGTTTCGCCAATCCGTTTGCATTATTAACATAAGCTCCCTTCATCTTGCAGCATCGGCTCCAACAAGGAACAATTGTAGCCAATGAGAGACTCAGAAATGGAATGAAACTGTAAGTGCTCTGGGATTAATGTCAAACAAGTTAATCAGAGTCCTTTTACCAAATAGCTAGCCCATATTGCCTAATTGCGTTTTCTGTCTTGTTTAGAAAGATAAGATGGGAAACAGTAAATCGAGTGCCTCGAATGTACTAAACAAAACGTCTCATGATGTGATCGTCATTCAGTCACCTTTGGTAAGTGGAATGTTTTATACAGAATAGTACACTCATTTACATTGCTGTGGATAATCCTCTTCCTGATACATAGGTTATACATCACTCAAAAAGGCCATTCATTCCATCTAGCTCATATTGGTTTTTATCCTCCACATGAGCAAAATGTAGCCATTAATAAAGCTTTTAGTAGCCTGAGCTTTATTAATCAGCACGATGTGGAGGTGCCGGGTTGGACTGGGGTGGACAAAGTCAGAAATCACATGACACCAGGTTAGAATCCAACAGGTTTATTTAAAATCACAAGCTTTCAGAGCACTGCCCCTTCATCAGGTAAAGGGAACAATGCTTGGTCAGCAGATTGACTTGATGTTGTGAGACTTGATGGGGCCTCGAGTCAATGTTTGACGACTCCCAGGGCAACTCCCTTGCTCCTGTACACCACAGTTTCATCTCCTCGCAAGTCATTCAGTTGTAGAAAATGGCTACAAAGTTAAATGAAAGCAGTGAAACTGTGTGTCAGCCAAGGCAGCAGAAACAATGATGGAAAGCCCAGACCTGTCAACTCTCCAAAGTTTTCATTCTTAATAAGTGTCTGTATGGATATGTACATCACAGTGTACAGCACAGTGTACACCACAGTGTACATCACAGAGTACACCACAGTGTACACCACAGTGTACACCACAGTGTACATCACAGAGTACACCACAGTGTACATCACAGTGTACACCACAGTGTACACCACAGTGTACATCACAGAGTACACCACAGTGTACATCACAGAGTACACCACAGTGTACATCACAGTGTACATCACAGTGTACAGCACAGAGTACACCACAGTGTACATCACAGTGTACACCACAGTGTACATCACAGTGTACACCAGTGTACACCACAGTGTACACCACAGTGTACATCACAGTGTACATCACAGTGTACACCAGTGTACACCACAGTGTACACTACAGTGTACATCACAGTGTACACCACAATGTACACCACAGTGTACATCACAGTGTACATCACACTGTACATCACAGTGTACATCACAGTGTACATCACAGTGTACACCACAGTGTACAGCACAGTGTACACCACAGTGTACATCACAGTGTACATCAGTGTACAGCACAGTGTACACCACAATGTACATCACAGTGTACACCACAATGTACATCACAGTGTACAGCACAGTGTACCCCACAGTGTACACCACAGTGTTGCCATCTCTGCTGGCTCTGTCCTGTCATTGGGCCAGGAGAGGCCCAAGGGATGGTGATGATTTTGCCTGGATGTACTGATGCCCATGGAAACATATCCGTACGGACGCTTATTAAGAATGGAGACTTTGGAGAGTTGACAGGTCTGGGCTTTCCATCATTGTTTCTGCTGCCTTGGCTGACGTCCAGTTTCACTGCTTTCATTTACCTTTGTAGCCATTTTCTACAACTGAATATCTTGCCAGGAGATAAAACTGAAGAGCTCAGGCTGTGAAAGTTCATTACTCCTTTTTTTTCACCTCCTATTTGGTACCTGCTCTTCCTCTTGTTTTGATGTACCATTGTTTTGAGCTTTTTTGCTAAAGTTCCAAAGCTATGCAACAGCTTATAAAACAGTAATTACTGCTCCAAGAATTCAAGGAAATCAGCTCCAACACTGAAAAAACCTCAAAAAAGAAGCAGCTCTTACAGCTACACGTTTCTCCCATCCTCCATCCAGAAACGTTTTGGTATATTCTGGTCGGGCCAATCAGGACAGGCCCTATACACCTAATGGTAGGGTCCTGGGGAGCGTTGCCAAACAAAGAGACCTTTGAGTGCAGATTCATAGTTCCTTAAAAATGGAGTTGCAAGTTTACAAGATAGTAGGCTTTTGGTACGCTTACTTTTATTGGTCAGTGCATTGAGTGCAGACAGTGGGATGTCATGTGGCTGTACAGGATATTGGTTAAGCCGCATTTGGAATAATATGTTCAGTTCTGGTCTCCCTGCTGTTGGAAAGATGTTGTTAAACTTGAAAAGGTTCAGAAAAGATTTAAAGGGATGTTGGAATGTTTGAACGATAGAGAGAGGCTGAATAGGCTGGGCTATTTTCCCTGGAGCCTTGGAGGCTGAGGGGTGAGCTTTTAGAAGTTTATGAAATCATGAGTGGCACGATGGCCCAGCGGTTAGCACTGCTGCCTCACAGCGCCAGAGACCCGGGTTCAATTCCCACCTCAGGCGACTGACTGTGTGGAGTTTGCACATTCTCCACGCGTCTGTGTGGGTTTGCTCCGGTTACCTCCCACAGTCCAAAGATGTGCAGGTCAGGTGAACTGGCCATGCTAAATTGCCTGTTGTTTTAGGTTAGGGGTATGGGTGGGTTGCGGGTCAGTGTGGACTTTTTGGGCCGAAGGGCCATTTTCCACACTCTAATGTAATCTAAAATGAGAGGCATGGATGGGGTGAGAGGGGAATGATTTCAAAGGGACCTAGGGGGCAACCTTTTCTTGCAGAGGGTAGCGCAAGAATGGAATGAGCTGCCAAAGGAAGTGGTATAGTCTGGTACAATTGCAACATTTAAAACGCATCTGGATGGATATATGAAAAAGAAAGGTTTAGCAGGATATGGGCCTGATGCTGGCAAATAGATCAAGTTTAATTTAGGATATCTGGTTGGCATAAAAGAGGTGAACCATAGGATCTGTTTCCGTACTGTACATCTCTATGACTCCATGACTCTATGTCATTTCAGAGGACATTTAACTGTCAACCTCACTGCTGTAAGTCTGAAGTCACATTTAGGTCAGGACACGTAATAATGCCAGATTTGCTTCCCTGAAGCTCATTAGTGGACCAGAAAAGATTTAAAGGCAATAGTTCTTTTATCTATCTTGTCCCAGGCAGAAAAGTGATATTGTTCTGAACAGGAGAGCACAAATTCACTGAAATGCCACCACAGGGAAAGTCACTGTTTCCCAGGTGCTTTTTGGATGTGACCCCACATGAAAACTTGAATATTGCCATGGCCTTTGTTGACAAGATCCTACACAAAAGATTAGTCAGCAAACGCAAAGCTTATGTTATCAGAGGTAATATATTGTTGTGGATAAAGAACTGGTTGGCAGACAGGAAGCAGAGAGTTGGAATAAACGGGTCCTTTTCAGAATGGCAGGCAGTGATGAGTGGGGCACAGCAGAGTTTAGTGCTGGCACCCCAACTGTTCACAATACACATTAACGACGAAAGCAGAAAATAACTTAAACAGGGAGTTAGGAAAACTAAGAGAGGTTATGAAATATCCTTGACAAACAGGATTAAGGAAAATCCCAAGGTGTTTTATATGTCTTTATGGAGTAAAAGGTAACTAGGGAAAGGGTATGCCCACTCAAGAACGAAGAGGGAATTTATGCATAGAGCTGGAGGAAGTGGGTGAGGTCCTGAAAGAATATTTAGCATCAGTATTCATAAAGGCAAATAACACGGTGGATGGTGGGTCTAGGGAGGTATATATTGTTATTCTAGGGCATGTCAATATAAAAAAGGTGATGGATGTTTTGAAAAGCATTAAGTAGACAAGTTTATCCCAGAATACTGAGGCGAGTGAGGTAGGAAATTGTTAGGACCTTTCACAAAATCTTTGTATTTAGTCACATGAGAGGTCCCAGAGGCTTGGAGAATAGCCAATTTTGGTCCTATGTTTAAGAAGGGCAATAGGCATAATCTGGGCATTAAAGGCTGGTGAGCCTTACATCAGTGGAAGGGAAATTATTGTAGAAGATTCTTAGGGACAGGATTTACTCACATTTGCAAAAATATGGACTTATTAGCAGACCAATCATGTCTCACAAACTTGATTGAGTTTTTTGAGGAAGTGACAAAGGTGATTAATGCTGGCAAGGCATTAGATATAATGCCTTGCCAGCATTTTGTGGGCGGCACGGTGGCACAGTGGTTAGCACTGCTGCCTCACAGCGCCAGAGACCCGGGTTCAATTCCCGACTCAGGCGACTGACTGTGTGGAGTTTGCACGTTCTCCCTGTGTCTGCATGGGTTTCCTCCGGGTGCTCCGGTTTCCTCCCACAGTCACAAAGATGTGCGGGTCAGGTGAATTGGCCATGCTAAATTGCCCGTAGTGTTAGGTTAAAAGGGGTAAATGTAGGGGTATGGGTGGGTTGCGCTTCGGCGGGTCGGTGTGGACTTGTTGGGCCGAAGGGCCTGTTTCCACACTGTAAGTAATCTAATCTAGATGTTATCAATATGGACTTTAGCAAAGTCTTTGACAAGGTCCCTCATAGCCAGCTGATAAAGAAGGTGAAGTCATATGGAATCCGTAGAGTTAATAAGATGGATTCTGGCTTTGGAGAGAGTACAGAAAAGGTTACTAGGATATTGCCTGGTTAGGAGAGTATTCACTGTGAGGGGAGATTGAACAAACCTGGTTTGTTTCCACTTGAATGTTGAAAGATGAGGAGCGACCTGATAGAAGTTTATGAAATTGTGAGAGACATGGATAGAATGGATAGACAGAGTCTTTTCCCAGGGTGGAAATGTTAACTACAAGGGGACTTAGGTTTAAGGTCAAAGAAGGAAAGTTTAAAGGAGATGTGAGAGGCAAATTTTTGACACAGAGGGTGGTAAGTACCTGGAATGTGCAGTCAGAGGAGTTGGTAGAAACAGGTACAATAACAATGTTTAAGAAGCATCTTGACAGATGCAAAGAGGCAGGGAATAGAGGGATACGGTCTGCGTAGAGGCAAAAGTGTTTAGTTTAAAAGTCAGCACAGGCTTAGTGTTCCTGTTCCTGTGCTGTTCTTTGTTTAAGAAACTTAGGAGGCATAATCTTTAAATTTGGTTATATTCCAGTTTATTAGCAGCTTCCAAACTACATGAAAATGAGGATTTCTCATTCTGCTCTAAGACTGCTCTGGGTTTATATTTCATTGTCTAATCTGTTCAATCTTCTAGGAAGGGCTCATGCCCGAAACGTCGATTCTCCTGCTCCTTGGATGCTGCCTGACCTGCTGCGCTTTTCCAGCAACACATTTTCAGCTCTGATCTGTTCAATCCCTAGTTTATATTTGTGCTTTAGAGCTTCAAGTTCCTACTGTAAAGATATCCCTTTTTTCTCCATTTCATGGTTGTTTTCTGCTACAACTGTCATTTACAGATCTCTCACTCTTTTCTGCAAATCCTGAACAGCTGATTTTTAAACTTAGTTTTTCTTGTATACCCACGATTGTCGAATCCCATCATTCACCAGACCCCTCTGCAATTTGACACCAGAATACAGGCTCTGGGTAATCTGTGCATGTGATAAAGATTACTGTGACACTCTAATGTCTCCCACTTTTGGTTTTAGTCACCTTTTGCTAGTTTTTAAGATGTTCCCAGTCATCTGATTCACAACTGCTCTTTCCATACTTTTTTTTATTTGATTTGAAACCATCCTTAACTTGCTACGTTTCCAATACATGGTGTATCATCATTTCTTTTGTCTCAATATGAATATTATTGTAAGCAGTTGTCTAGAGTGCAGCATGTGGAATGAAAGTACATGTAGCTTTGTCCCAAGTCTTTAAATCTGTGGCAACTATCTTGTTGATGTCAAGTGCCAATAGAAGGCTGACAATAAGATCTGATCCATTTCTCTGAGAGCTTTTACAAATTTCAAATGTCTCAGTATTTTTTCCTATTTGCCCTTTATACTGTCGCTCAACCACTCGGGCGTGGTACAGCAGGATTTTAATGCTCCTCAGTACTTCCATTCACTGTGTATATCCTTTCCTTATTAGACCTCTCAAAATGTTTTGCCGCACACTTATTGGGATTAATTTGCATCTGCCTCTGCTCTGCCCAATTTACCAGCCAATCAGCTGTTGCCTGAGACCACCCTCCTCACTATCACCAAGAACACCCATTTTGATGGCATCTGCAAATGTACTGTACTAACTACATAGTCTACATTCACATCCAGGTTTCTAATGTACATAACAAACCAGCACTGAGCCCTGTGGTACACTACTGATCACAGACTTCCAAATACAAAAAGACAACCCTCCACCATCACCCTTTGTCTCTTATTTGTAAACCAATTTTCCCAACTTGCCTTGGATCCCATGAACCAGCCTTCCATTTGGGATCTTGTCACGTGCCTTACTGAAGTCCACGTAAACCCCATCAACTGCACAATCCTCATCAATATATTTAGTCCCCTTATCAAAAAACTCAATTAAATCAGTCAGACAGGATCTCTTCTAACAAAGCAGTACTATCTCTCTGTCTGTAGACTTGTCTTTCAGAATATTTTCCAATAATTTCCTTGCCACTAACTTCAGACTAAGTACCTGGGCTGCCTAATTACCTGGCCTATTCCTGCCACCCTACTTAAATGAAGGAACCATATTAGCTATCGTCCAGTCATATGGCATGTCCCTTTTGGCCAGTGAAGTATTAAACATCTCCACCTGGGCCCCAGAAATTTTATCCCTTCCTTCACAAAGCAGCCTGAGATACATTTCATCAGGTCCTGAGAATTTATGCTTCTTTATGCCAATTAAAACACCTAATACCTTAAGAGTCATAGAGTCATAGAGATGTACAGCATGGAAACAGACCCTTCGGTCCAACCCGTCCATGCCGACCAGATATCCCAACCCAATCTAGTCCCACCTACCAGCACCTGGCCCATATCCCTCCAAACCCTTCCTATTCATATACCCATCCAAATGCCTCTTAAATGTTGCAATTGTACCAGCCTCCACCACATCCTCTGGTAGCTCATTCCATACATGTACCCCCCCTCTGTGTGAAAAAGTTGCCCCTTAGGTCTCTTTTATATCTTTTCCCTCTCACCCTAAACCTATGCCCTCTAATTCTGGACTCCTTGACCCCAGGGAAAAGACTTTATCTATTTATCCTATCCATGCCCCTCATAGTTTTGTAAACCTCTATAAGGTCCCCCCTCAGCCTCCGATGCTCCAGGGAAAACAGCCCCAGCCTGTTCAGCCTCTCCCT
>NC_057735.1:47874120-47876083 GCF_004010195.1 Chiloscyllium plagiosum
TTTGGTGTCACCTGCAAACTTACTAACTGTACCTCTTATGCTCGCATCCAAATCGTTTATGTAAATGACAAAAAGTAGAGGGCCCAGCACCGATCCTTGTGGCACTCCACTGGTCACAGGCCCCCAGTCTAAAAAACAACCCTCCACCACCACCCTCTGTCTTCTACCTTTGATCGACTTCTGTATCCAAATGGCTAGTTCTCCCTGTATTCCATGAGATCTAACCTTGCTAATCAGTCTCCCATGGGGAACCTTGTTGAACGCCTTACTGAAGTCCATATAGATCACATCTACTGCTCTGCCCTCATCAATCTTCTTCGTTCTTCTTCAAGAAGCCTTCAGAAATGAGATAACAAGAATTCAGAGAAAGTATATTCCTGTCAGGGTGAAAGGGAAGGCTGGTAGGTATAGGGAATGCTGGATGACTAAAGAAATTGAGGGTTTAGGAAGTTTATCATGTATAGATAGGATAAATCGAGTGAATCCTTAGAAGACTATAAAGAAAGTAGGAGTATACTTAAGAGGGAAATCAGGAGGGCAAAATGGGGTCACCTTCTTCTTATTATTTTAATGTATTCTAGAATCTCATCATCCCAAATAAAATTCCTGGCTACAATGTCTTTGTCCATTGTGAATACCAGTGAGAAGTATTCACTGATGATCTCAACTACATCCACTGGCCCCCACAGACAAGCTGCCCCTTTGGCCCCACTCCTTCCTTGGTAATCAGCTTGCTCTCTTTATATAGCCTTGATATTTTATGGTCCATCTTTGCCCTCTAATATCCTTTTTAAGCAACCTCCTACACATTCAATACTTTGGAAGAGCCTCCCCTCTTTTTCATGCGTGTACCTGACATGTGCTTTCTTCTCTTTCTTTATCAAACTCTCAATGCTTCTTGGATTTACTGCCCATGTCTTTCACTCTTACAGAATTCTCACTATACTACCTTAAAAAGATCCCTACTTTCCAAATATAGACTTCCCTGCAAATAGCTGCTCTCGTCTATGCACACCAGATCCTAGTTAATGGCACATCTTTGAAACTTACCGAGTTGTGGTCACTATCCCCAAAATGCTCACCCACTAAAACCATTTGACTGGCTCCATTCTCCAGGTCAAGCCTGACTCTGTCTTTTATAGGACTATCTGCATACTGGCGCAATAAACTCTCCTGGATGCACTTAGAAAATTCCACCCAGTCTGATCCTTTCACACTAAGGTCATCCCAGTTAATGTTAGCAAAAGTGAAATCCCCTACAATTATAACCTTAAAAATCACACAACATCAGGTTATAGTCCAACAGGTTTAATTGGAAGCACACTAGCTTTCGGAGCGACGCTCCTTCATCAGGTGGTTGTGGAGAATAAGACACAATTTATAGCAAAAGATTACAGTGTCATGCAATTGAAATGATATATTGAACAAACCTGGATTGTTAAGTCTTTCATCTCTTAGAATGGGGTTGCAGGTTTCAGTTCATTAATATGTAAATCCCAGAACTTCTTTTAAGTCACCTTCTCAAGATAACTTAAGGTTTTATAACAAAAGGTGACATCTCAGCTCAGACAGTGCCTTAAATGTGTGAGGTCAGAGTCTGTCGGTCTTCCAAACTTGAGTCAGACTGGTTCTATTTCCAAAATGGAATTTACAACATATTACGTGTATTGACTGCCTGCATTAACTGCGAATTGTGCATTTTTTGAACAAAATAGAATGTATCTGCAAATGTAATTCTGCAAATACAAATTCACCCCATGGACCCCATGTGTGTGTGCATGTGAGTGTGAGTGTGTCTGTGTGAGTGCATGTGAGAGAGTGTGTGCTTGCATGTGTGAAAGCTTGGTAAAGTGTGTGTGTGACTGTGATGGAGTATAAGCCTATGAGGGTGTGTGTGTGTGTGTGTGTGTGTGTGTGTGTGTGTGTGTGTGTGTGTGTGTGTGTGTGTGTGTGTGTGTGTGTG
>NC_057735.1:47876131-47897762 GCF_004010195.1 Chiloscyllium plagiosum
GTGTATAGTGTAGTGGGGTCACCTGTAGTGTGACATGAACCCAAGATCCCGGTTGCAACCATCCTCAGGGGTATTGAACCTGGCTGTCAGCCTCTGCTCGGCCAATTTGTGTTGTTGTCTGTCTTGAAGTCTGCCTTGGAGGATGATCACCTGAAGATCCGAGGCCGAATGACCCAGATCGCTGAAGTGCTTCCTGACTAGAACACCCCTGTCTGTTGATTGTTGTACGGTGTCCATTCAGCTGCTGTCGTAGCGTCTCTTATGATTTTTAACTTTATCAATAATGCAATGCCCTCACCCCTCTTTTACCTCTTCCCATCCTGCCTGAAATTTTAACACCCTAGAATTGCTAGTCCTGTCCTTCTGTTAACCATTTCTCAGTGATTGCAACAATATCACATTCCCACATGCTGATCAATACTTTAAGCTCATCTGCCCTACCAGTCAAGCTCCTTGCATTAAAACAGGTACAATTTAGCTTTCCAGATCTTCTATCTGCCTTACCTGTCCATGTCTTCTACACTCTCCCAGCATTTCTTCTACATCTGGTTAGACCTTGCTCCAGATTTTACATCTGCTCCTGTGCTGCATTTTCCTGCCAAGTTAGTGTAAAACCTCCCCAGCAACTCAAGTAAACGTCCCAAGCGAGGATATTGGACCCATTTTGGTTTAGGGGAAACAGGGAAACAGGTCTCACCTACCCCAGATCCCATTCCAATGATCCAAAAATTTAAAACCCTCCCTTCTGTACCTTTAGTGCCTGTTCATCTGATCTGTCTTCCTATTCCAATACCATGTAAAAGCACGTCACACTGGAAGCAATCTGGAGATTACAACTTTAGTAGTTTTCCTTATTAATCTAATGTTTAACTCTCTAACTTCCTGCTGCAGGACTCTTGCTGTTAGCACTGACAACATACCATTCCGGAAACTCATTTGCTTCCCCTGAAAAGCGAGTCATTTCCCCTTACAATTGAGCTCCCATCATTAACATTCTTCCAGTCTTTTCCCAGCTCTGTTGTGCATCAGAGCCAACATGGTATCATAAACTTGGCTGTTGCTGCTTTCCCCAGAGGGGTCATTTCCCTCACCCAACACGGCATATTTATTTGAGGGGGTATGGCCAAAGGGGACTCATGAACTGCCTGTCCACACTTACTAGTAGAATCATAGAATTCCTACAGTGTGGAAATAGGCCCTTTGGCCCAGCAGGTCCACACTGGCCCTCCGAAGAGTAACGCACCCAGACCCATTCCCCTTACTCTATTATCTTATATTTGCTGAAAATGTGTTGCTGGAAAAGCGCAGCAGGTCAGGCAGCATCCAAGGAGCAGGAGAATCAACGTTTCGGACATAAGCCCTTCTCCTGTTCCTTGGATGCTGCCGGCCCTGCTGCGCTTTTCCAGCAACACATTTTCAGCTCTGATCTCCAGCATCTGCAGTCCTCACTTTCTCCTATCTTATATTTGCCCCTGACTAATGCACTTAATTTACACATCCCTGAACACTATGGGCAATTTAGCATGGCCAATTCACCTAACCTGCACATCTTTGGACTGTGGGAGGAAACCGGAGCACCCGGAGGAAATCCATGCAGACATGGGGAGAATGTGCAGACTCCACACAGTCAGTCGCCCGAGGCTGGAATTAAACCTGGGTCCCTGGCAATGTGAGGCAGCAGTGCTAACCACTGAGCCACCATACTGCCTAGTCATCCTGGTTGCTACCCAATGCTTTTCTGCTTGTGTGATCCTCACTAAATGTGCTATCCATGACGTCCTCAGCATCATGGATGCTCCATATAGGGTCTATCCATGTGGTCAAATGTTCAGTATCCAGACTTGTTTTGATACTTGGCAACCATTAAATTCTCAATTTCCTACGGTGGAAATACAAAATGTTCCACCTGGTCTATGAAAGCTGAAGAAAATGGTTGGAGCTCCCAAGACTTTTGAAGATCCGACTTTGATTTCACTGAGGTGTCCTCTCCAAAAACCTAGCACCAGTTAGATTCAAGAGATGGCCCTATATGAGAAATCTCAACATTATCCTGCAACCTAACCACCAGCACTGAGCTGGAAATCCCCATACTGCATTTGTCAATTTTATACACGATCTGTTAACAATCCATTATATTTTATTCTACGGAGGCACGTTTTTTGAAATTGATCAAACATTGAACTCCCATGGCTGTTTAACATTTCTTGTTTCTTTTACATTTCATCCAAGAATTTGAATAGAAAATTGAAATCTTAATCACTATTGAACTGCTCATCATCCACCTTCTGATGGGAAATGAAGGTTACACCTCGTTGATATGGATGTAACTCATACTCACATCTCTATTTCATTTGTTCACAGCTCATATGGCTCAGACTCTGAGAACCTCAAAGGGTTGTTTAACCAATTGATTTACACATTCATTCTCCCATCCGATAACAATATCTACAAAGATTGTTCTTTTCCTCTCTGACTTTCAGTCTTTAGCTGTCAGTCTTTATTCTTTCTGCTGTTCTGTTATATTCAGAAAAAGCTGGTTGGTGAAGGATACAACAAGAGCCAATTATGTTGATTTACGAAGTTACGCATTCAAGCATTTAAATCCTAACTATGAAGTACAGTTATAGTCTGTGTCTATTTACAGGGGTGTAAGTGAATTCCTATGACCTACACACAGTTAAACACAGTAGTACATGGAATTAACACAATGTGGAAGCAGACCATTCAGCCCATTGAATCCACACTGACCCGCGAAAGAGCATCACACCCAGATCCACCTCCCCTACCCTATCCCTATAAGCCTGCATTTCCCCTGGCCAATCCACCGAGACTACACACCCCTGGACACTACAGGAAATTTAGCATGGTCAATTGATCGAACCTGCACATCTTTGGATTGTGGGAGGAAACTGGAGCAGACGGGGGAAAGACGTGTAAACAGACACACATGTAAACAGACAGACGTGTAAACAGACAGACCTGTAAACTTCACACAGACAGTCACCCAAGGTTGGAATCGAGCTCAGGTCCCTGGCGCTGTGAGGCAGCAGTGCTAACCACTGAGTCATTATCTGAACATGTGTCTGCATTTGTGTGCATCCTGATCATGACTCTAAGTCAGGCTGATATGTTGAGACTTGGTCAGGTTTTCCCTTACCCATCGTTTGGTGATTCTATTTCACCCATTAACGATCTGAGCCAGTTGAAGACCAAATTTTTAATTTCTGCAATAATTTGTTCAAATGGGTTTTAGAAAGAATATAATTTGCAATTTACTTCTGCCTGCAGGAACTTGCTAGCAATGTTGTTGACCCCATTCCTGCAACTTTGCCTTCAACAACACCACCTGAAGCCAGCTGTGGAGACCATGAGGTGCCCAAGTCGTCTTTGATAAATGCAGAAGGATTCAAAAGCATATTGGGGATTGGACCATTAATTGAAATTGCAGAAACAGGCAAAGCTCCCACAGAACCAGAAAAAGTCCCTGCAGAACAAGACACAACTCCCACAGAACCAGCTGAAGTTCCCACAGATTCAGCCAAAATCCCCACAGCACCAAGTAATGTTCCTGCACAACTTGATAGAATTTTCACAGAACAAGAAATAATTCCTGGAGAACTACACATAGTTCCATCAGAACAAGACAAAGTCCCCACAGCTTCAGTCAATGTCCCAGTTGAACTAAAGAAAATCCCCAAAGAACATGACAATATCTCTGCAGAACCAGACAAAATCCCCGCAGAACCAGACAAAATCCCCGCAGAACCAGACAAAATCCCCGCAGAACCAGATAAAGTCCCCACAGAACCAGACAACATCCCTGCAGAGCCAGATAAAATCCCTGCAGAGTCAGACAAAATCCCTGCAGAAGCAGACAAAATCCCTGCAGAAGCAGACAAAATCCCTGCACAGCCAGGCAAAGTCGCCACAGAACCAGACAAGGTCTCCTCAGAACCAGACAAAATTCCTTCACAACTAGACACGATCCCAGCAGAAGCAGACAAAATCCCCACAGAACCAGATGAAGTCCCCACAAAACTCGACAAAGTCTCCATAGAAACAAACAAAGTTCCTTCACGACTAGACACAATCTCCGCAGAACCGGATAAGGTTCCTGCAGAAAGAGTCAAAAGCCCCAATGAAAAAGACAAAATCCCTGCAGCAACATTCACAATCCCTGCAGAACCAGGCAAGATTTCTGCAGAGCCAGAAAAAGTCCCTGTAATACCGGACAAAATCCCTGCAGCACCAGATAAAGTCCCTGCAGGAGCAGACAAAGTCCCCACAGCAACAGACAAAGTCCCCACAGCAACAGACCAGACGTCCGCAGTAGGGGACAAAATCCCTGCAGCACCAGGGAAAGTCACCGCAGCACCAGATAAAGTCCCTGCAGAAGCAGACAAAGTCCCCACAGCAACAGACAAAGTCCCCACAGCAACAGACAAAGTCCCCACAGCAACAGACCAGACGTCTGCAGTAGAGGACAAAGCCCCTGCAGCAACAGGCAAAGCCCCTGCAGCAAAAGTCAAAGCCCCTGCATCAACAGGCAAAGTGTCCACAGCAACAGGCAGAGTTGCTGCAGCACTCATCAAAATCCCTGCTGCAATAGGCAGAGTCCCTGCAGCAACAAGCAAAGTGCCTGCAGCAGCAGGTAAAGTCCATGCAGATCCTGACAAAGCCCGTGCAGCTACAGGCGAAATCCCCACAGAGCAAGACCATGTTCCCACTGAAGCAGCTAAAGATTCAGCCAAGCAGAACCAGGCCCCCTCCAACAAACCTTTGGAGGCTGAATCAAAAACAGTGAGTACAAAAACAGCTCCCTCAATTTCAAATGTTACCAACCAAAGCTCAGTCACTCAAATGCCATCTAAAAGTACCCTGAGCTGGGAGTCAACCATGCGTTCCTCCATCACAGCTGCAGGGACAATGTCAAGCAAGTCATCAAACATAGAACCTGCAATCTCAGCACCAAGCCTGCTGACTGCAAGCAAAATCTTGACTTCACAAAAAACAGTGGATATTAAACAGACACTTGCATGGGTCCCTGAGAGAGGAGGACCACCCCCTCCAGGGGCAGGAAAAGGTTTGGCAATTTCCCAATCTGCTCCCCTTCTGTCAGGCCCTGAGCATCAACCCAGTGCCGAGCAGTTGGACCAGACCCTATACGACATCCTGTTCCACACTCCATTGGCTGTGCCGGATGGGATGCTGGTGAATGTTCCCGAGGAAGATTTTGAGTACTGGGGGGTGCTCCACTTCCATGGGCTGGAGGCAGCCCGAGACCTGATCAGGAAACGGAAGGATGATGAAGAAAAGAAACGAAAGAAGGCAAGGCCAGTTTTATACCGACCCTGAGAGTGAACATTTCCCAGCTTTAAAGAGCACCTCTTACACTGTGGGTTCACATGCAAGGACAAACACAGTGTCTTAAATAGCTGGGTGGGTGTCTGAACCCCAGGATATTGACCATTTCCCAGGAGTCCTTTGCAAGTGCCCTGTAGGATTCCTGGGCTTAGTCTTTATATTATGACAATGGATCATGTCTCTCCCTCTCCCTCCAAATTTGCAATGGGCAGCCTTGAGTCATCTACATTAAAGTGTACAAAAGGATTGATGTATAACATATGTAGCTTCTGTCTCAGGATTTTCCCAGGCTTAAAAGTCGCCATGTCCTTGCAATGTTTGTCCACAAGTGGTTTGTATGTGTCTGTGGTGCTATCTTTTATTTTGAAATAAACAATAAAAGCTCCAATAAACAAAAAAACTAGAGCAAGAGCAATAGGATTGGTTGGTGAATAATGTCACTGTTGAAGACTTTTCTCGTTTCCAATGAGAATATCAGTGAGTGGAATGTACTCACTGGTGGGTTCATGATGGACATTGTGAGATTCTGAGCCCCTTGTTGCTAAATATTATGTGAGACCGGCCATTCATCTACCCATGACTTTATGTCCCTTCAGAGAACATTAACTCTCCTTTCACTATTATACCTGGGTTCCAGAGTTGCATGGAGAAAGCCCAAGAAAGCTCACACATTGTATTCGCACAATGCATTAGCAAGTCCATTGCAATAAAACTTCAGTGAGCTTCTGCACTGTATTATGCCACCAGAACCTGGGCTTAAGGGACACTGCCTTATTACACTGCTCCTTCTTTCACAGGATATGGGTGACACCAGCAGGGCCAGCATCTAGAACAAAGAACAAAGAAAATTACAGCACATGAACAGGGCCTTCAGCCCTCCAAGCCTGCGCCAATCCAGATCCTCTATCTAAACCTGTCGTCTATTTTCTAAGGATCTGTATCCCTCTGCTCCCTGCCCATTCATGTATCTGTCTTAAATGACTCCATCGTTCCCGCCCCTACCACCTCCACTGGCAATGCATTCCAGGCACCCACCACCTTCTGCATAAAGAACTTTCCAGACATATCTCCCCTAAATTTTTGTCCTCTCACCTTGAACTCGTGACCCCTAGTAAATGAGTCCCCCATTCCAGGAAAAAGCTTCTTGCGATCCACCCTGTCTATACCTCTCATGATTTTGTAGACCTCAACCAGGTCCCCCCTCAACCTCGTCTTCCTAACAACAATAATCCGAATTTACTCAACCTGTCTCCATAGCTGGTGCCCTCCATACCAGGCAACATCCTGGTGAACCTCCTCTGCACCCTCTCCAAAGCATCCACATCCTTTTGGTAAAGTGGCGACCAGAACTGTACACAGTATTCCAAACGTGGCCAAACAAAAGTCCTATACAACTATAATATGACCTGCCAACTTCTGTACTCAGTACCCCATCCGATGAAGGAAAGCATGCCATATGCCTTCTTGACCACTCTACTGACCTGCGTTGCCACCTTCAGGGTACAATGGACCTGAACACCCAGATCTCTCTGTATATCAAGACTACATCAGAAGGCAATTAAACTTCAACCATATTATTGTGGGGGCCTCAAGTCACAGATCAACCAGACCAGGTAACAGCACCAGGAGAAAGTGAGGACTGCAGATGCTGGAGTACCAGAGTTGGAAAATGTGGTGCTGGAAAAACACAGCAGGCCAGGCAGCATCCGAGGAGCAGGAGAATCCTGAATTCCTGAAGAAGGGCTTATGCCCGAAACGTTGATTCTCCCGCTCCACAGGTAAGGGCACCAGAGTATTTTCCCCATTATGAACCAGCACCGTTGCTGAGACTAGTTTGCAATTCCAGAATTAACAAATTGAAATTAAATTTTACCAGTTCCCATGACGGCAGTTGAAATCATACCCCAGATCATTAACCTTGGCTTCAGGATTACTAATCCTGTGTCATTAGCCTGTCTCATGTCTCCTCCAGTGTCTCCAATACTGTCTCCTCCAATGAGTATTGCACAAAGTGTATTTCATTCCTCTCATTACAGCTATTAGCCAATGAGTATTCACATGGTATGATTTCAAGTATAATGGGACATTTTGATTATATTTCTACCAGCACCATGAGAAACTACTACAGTGAATTGCTCTGTCCTCTCAGTATTATGGGATCTTGCTGTACATAACTTGATGACACGACCTGCAATTCACTTCAAATTATTTGAGACTCACTTTAAAAGCGATAAGAAGTGTACACAAATGCAAGTCTTCCCAGCTAACTGGAACTGAAGTGTTAAATGTGGTTTAGTGTAAGTACCCTTGGCTTTCAGGCAGTTTATATGTTCAAGGACCAGTGCAGGACCTGAGTATATTATCCAGTTAGCAACAACAAGTGAATTCCGCATGATTGGCCGGTCATTCTCTGAAAGTTAAATAAAGGTTTGATCTGCGTGATGATTGCCCCCTCTGACCTCATAGGTCTTGTTGGTGTTTATTATTCAACCAACACCATCAAAGTCAGATTAACAATCCGCTCATTACTTGCGATGTAATCACTTTTCGGGATTGTTTTTGCATTATTTTCTTTTCAGTTAAGAATTGGTTTTGAGATATGGTTAATTACCTTTTTAAACGAACACACCAAAGAGAATTCTGACAAGTTTGAAGATGCACAGATCTCATGAACAGCACAGAGAGGAGTGAATGAGTCAGATGAAGATGCCCACTGCGCCTGTAAATGTGCAGTTATTTATTATCTGATATGTAACAGCCCACAAATATTTCCATTTGTCCAGTACAATTGCATTTACATGATTTTAGCACGAGGGTTAGCTGCTATGATTCTCCAATCTGTGGTTTCTTTGCTATACCCAACGCTGAACACAATTCTGTTGTTAAACTTGAGATGGCGCAGAAAAGATTTACAAAGATGTTGCCGGGACAGGAAGGTTTGAGTTCTGGGGAGAGGCTGAATAGGTTGGAACTTCTTTTCCTGGCGTGTCAGAGGCTGAGGGGTGACCCTACCGAGGTTCATAAAATCATGAGGTGTATGGATAGGATAAATGGATGAGGTTTTTTTCCGAGGATGGAGGAGTCCAAAACTAAAGGTTTAAGGTGAGAGCGGAAAGATTTTAAATGGACCCGAGAGGTAACTTTTTCATACAGAGGCTGATGCACTTATAATGTTTAAAAGGCATCTAGATGAGTATATGAAGGGAAGGGTTCAGAGGGATATAGGTCAAATGCTGGCAAATGGGACTATGTCAGGTTGGGATGTCTGGTCAGTATGGATGGATTGGTTCGAAGGCTCTGTTTCTATGCTGTAGAGACTATGACTCTATGACCTCTGAATTAGTGAAGGTGTCAGGAGTACAGAGTCTTGCTTCCTGGAGTCAGAAATGTGTTGGCTCCAAATGACTGAACCTGGGTTCATGGCTTGGTTCGAAAGGCAAAGGTTAAACTACTGAATGTCAGTTTTTTATAATAAATATTTTTATTGAAAAGTAGATTTTCAAATTTTTACAAAGACATAAAATTACTACAAACTAATAGAACAATCTTGAAATATAACAATAAAAACTACTAGGTAAAAACAATGACTGCAGATGCTGGAAACCAGATTCTGGATTAGTGGTGCTGGAAGAGCACAGCAATTCAGGCAGCATCCGAGGAGCAGGAAAATCGACATTTCGGGCAAAAGCCCTTCATCAGGAATAAAGGCAGAGAGCCTGAAGGGTGGAGAGAAGTCCAGATTGATGCCCTGGGGTTGAAGTGTTCTGAGGCGGAAGATGAGGCGTTCTTCCTCCAGGAACAATTTAGGAGAAAAAAAACTCTACATAAGCTACAATTCAATAAATAACTAAATCAAAGTAAAAAGAAATGAAATCAAACCGAGCTGAACCAAGGCAAATTACATTAAATTATGTTGTTATAACACTCAGCGCAATCCCACCAGAGCTCCCCATCACTGGGAGCATCAGTTGGCATACCCACATTTGTTCAGAATTCTTCCTCCAGGGCCCCCTGGGCTGCCAGACACAGCCCTCATGGCTGTATGAAGGCCCTAACCAATATAGTCGATACGTCCGTGTCTATGTAGCTCAAAAAGGGCCACCATGTCCTATAAAAAAGTTCAGTTTTCTGGTGCCCCATACTTGTCAGGAAGTTCAGGGGGATGTGCTCCATGACTAACCTATACCACCCTAAGAGTCCTGGGGGATTTTCTGACAACCAGCTCATCAGAATGTTCTTCCTCACACAAAAATGAAAGAATACTAAACAATTTCTTCCCATGTGTGTCCAAACAGGGGGGATTTGGTGAGACCAAGTGTTGGGATAATGGATCTATCTTGACCTTGGTTCCGAAGACCCCTTCCAAAACACTCACTACAATGCCTCAATACCTACAAAGCTTGTGGCCTGACCACAACCAATGAGTGACGTCTAGTTTACATTTGGAGACAACAGATCTATCTTGACCTCGATTACCAAGACTCCTTCCAAGACAGTCGCTATAGCGCCCCAGTATCTATGACACTTGTGGCATGACCACAGACAATGAGTAAGAGTAATATCTATTTTACATTTGGGGCACATTGGAAACAATCCTGTCTTAAATTTCGCAAGCCACTTTGGTGCCAAATAAACTGCATAGCCTGAATCCTGTTGCAAATCAAAATCTGCCTTACATTCACCCAAATATCCTGCCACTCTGAGATTAAGATCTCCACCCCCAACCCCTGAACCCAAATTCCACACAGCCACTCGATGTCCTTCGCGACACTACCTCCTAACAAGTGACCAAGGGTGCTGACTGACAGAGTGCCCATGGACCAATGCACTCTCCTCTCCATATCTGACTTATAGGGACTAACCATTAATGCAGTCTTTTTCTGTATAAACTCCCTAATCTGAAAGTAATGAGAGAGGTCCCTCCTAGATAGCTCATATTTCTGGCTCAGCTGCTCGGAAGACATCATGACTTCCCTGTCAAGTAAGTCTCCCAAGCAGGAAACTCCTCTGGACTCCCAGAGTCTAAAGCTGGAATCCATCGTTCCCACCCGATCCTGCTTTGGGAGTAAAAGGGGAAGTTTTTTTTGTAAATTGCCCTCACATTGCCGCATCATTTTCCATGCTTTAAATGTGTTAAATTTTCTGGATTTCTGCAATTATCCATAACAGTCCTCATCTTATCCATTAATGAGGGGAGATTAATGAGGGGACATTTTGCCTGGGAGGCCTCGATGTCCAGCCAAATTGTCCGCGGGTCTTGGCAGGCCCAGTCAGCCACACAGGATAGTAGGGAACCTAGTTGGTATTTCTTAAAGATCTGGGAAATCCAACCCCCCCAACCCCCACCTCCCCAATCATCTCCTGCAGAAGCTGCAATTTGACAAGCCTAATAAGAGGTCATCTGTGATGCCAGATAAAAGAGCTGAGCCAACTGTTAAGCCTCCGTAGCTCCTGCATGGGTAGTGTCAAAGGGAGCATTTGTATGGGATACAATAAATAAGGAAGAACATTCATTTTAACCAAAGCTATTCCACCCAACCAGGATATCGGAAGATCCTCCCAGCACCGAAGGTCCTGCCTTATCTTCTCGAGCAACTGCACAAAGTTAGCTTTATATAATTGATGGAAGGTGATGAAAACGCCTAAATACAGGAAAGCTCCCCGTGACCATCTAATAGGGAATCGGATTCCAGCCCCAAAATCGGGTACTCTAACAAAACCCCCCACAGGCATGGCCTCCAACTTCATAACATTGATTTTCTACCCTAAGAAAGAGCCAATAAATTAATCACTTGTATTAAATGCGGCACCAATACCGTCGGGTTAGTCAGAAAGAAAAGATTGTCATCCGTGTAAAAGGGTGATCTTATACCCTCCAGATCCCACCTCCGGGGCCGTCATATCGGGGTCTCTCCAGATGGTCTCTGCCAACTGCTCAATCCCCAATGTCAATAGTAATGGTGAGGGGGGCACCCTTGTTGGCTGCCTCTGCCAATACTAAGCTTGTCTGACCTTATACCACTAGTGAGAATAGCTACTTTAGGGTCACTATGTTGTACTGCCCCCCACCTGGCAAAGACCATTCCAAGGTCAAACTGTTCCAGGACATAAAAAAGCTCCACCCAGTCAAATGTTTTCTCTGCATCCAGGGAGACTACCTGACCTCCATGTACGACCCTTGCTGGCACACCTGAACCATTTTAACCCTCTCCTAATATTTTTAGAGGATCTGTGACCCCAAATAAAACCTGTCTGATCCTCCTTTACAATGAAGGGCAAGACCTTCTCCAGCCTCAACTTCAGCATTTTCGACAAAACTTTAAAATCCACGTTTAATAATGATGTGGGCCTTTACAAAGCACAATCCTCTGGGGCTTTCTCTCTTTTGAGAAGAAGAGAAATGTTTGCTTCTCTCAGAGAGGATGGGAGGCAATCCTGATTGCACGAATGATTGTACATATCCAACATTGGTCTGGCCAGCATGTCTATAAATCTCACTCTGAAATCCATCTGGGCCAGGCGCTTTACCATTGTGGAGCTGCCTCACTGCCTCCTGTGTGTCTTGAATTGTCAGAGGGGCATTCAAAAGAGACACCTGGTCTGAAGTTATACCTGAGAGGTCCAGGGTCTTAAAAAAGGACTCCATCTTTTGCCAAACAGTCCTCTGACTAGTACAACCCAGAGTAAAACTTCCAGAATTCTGCATTAATCTTTTTGGGATGGCAGGTGATAGTACCAGCACCCTCTCTAATGGATATGATGGATTGAAGGGGCACTCTTCTTTCTGGCCAAGATACCTACCTGGTTTATCACCATACTCAAATAACCTCGGTTTCACAAAGGAGGTTTCCCTCGTTGCTGTCTGGGTGAGCTCAGTGTTCAGAGCAGCCCTGAGGGCTGTAATCTACTGCAACTGGTTACAGATGGTCTGTCAAACATGCTGTGTCGGCTGCCTTTAGCTGAGCATCAAACATACGCTGCTGCTCTCCCTTCTTCCGTTTCTGAGTCAGGAATAATCAAACCCCTTGCATAAGCCTTGCCAGTCTCCCAGAGCACCGACGGATTACTGGCTGTACCCAACTAATGTCCCCAAGCATTTTTAATTCCCATGAAAAATTCCTGAATGAACTTTCTGTCTTTCAGAAGGACAGGATCCACGTGCCAGTGCAGCCTTGACCTCCATGTACACTGCCCGCCCCGTTACCACCGGCCCTGACCTCCATGTACACTGCCTGCCCCGTTACCATCGGCCCTGACCTCCATGTACACTGCCTGTCCCGTTACCACCGGCCCTGACCTCCATGTACACTGCCTGTCCCGTTACCACCGGCCCTGACCTCCATGTACACTGCCTGTCCCGTTACCACCGGCCCTGACCTCCATGTACACTGCCTGTCCCGTTACCACCGGCCCTGACCTCCATGTACACTGCCTGTCCCGTTACCACCGGCCCTGACCTCCATGTACACTGCCTGTCCCGTTACCACCGGCCCTGACCTCCATGTACACTGCCTGTCCCGTTACCACCGGCCCTGACCTCCATGTACACTGCCTGTCCCGTTACCACCGGCCCTGACCTCCATGTACACTGCCTGTCCCGTTACCACCGGCCCTGACCTCCATGTACACTGCCTGTCCCGTTACCACCGGCCCTGACCTCCATGTACACTGCCTGTCCCGTTACCACCGGCCCTGACCTCCATGTACACTGCCTGTCCCGTTACCACCGGCCCTGACCTCCATGTACACTGCCTGTCCCGTTACCACCGGCCCTGACCTCCATGTACACTGCCTGTCCCGTTACCACCGGCCCTGACCTCCATGTACACTGCCTGTCCCGTTACCACCGGCCCTGACCTCCATGTACACTGCCTGTCCCGTTACCACCGGCCCTGACCTCCATGTACACTGCCTGTCCCGTTACCACCGGCCTTGACCTCCATGTACACTGCCTGTCCCGTTACCACCGGCCTTGACCTCCATGTACACTGCCTGTCCCGTTACCACCGGCCTTGACCTCCATGTACACTGCCTGTCCCGTTACCACCGGCCTTGACCTCCATGTACACTGCCTGTCCCGTTACCACCGGCCTTGACCTCCATGTACACTGCCTGTCCCGTTACCACCGGCCTTGACCTCCATGTACACTGCCTGTCCCGTTACCACCGGCCTTGACCTCCATGTACACTGCCTGTCCCGTTACCACCGGCCTTGACCTCCATGTACACTGCCTGTCCCGTTACCACCGGCCTTGACCTCCATGTACACTGCCTGTCCCGTTACCACCGGCCTTGACCTCCATGTACACTGCCTGTCCCGTTACCACCGGCCTTGACCTCCATGTACACTGCCTGTCCCGTTACCACCGGCCTTGACCTCCATGTACACTGCCTGTCCCGTTACCACCGGCCTTGACCTCCATGTACACTGCCTGTCCCGTTACCACCGGCCTTGACCTCCATGTACACTGCCTGTCCCGTTACCACCGGCCTTGACCTCCATGTACACTGCCTGTCCCGTTACCACCGGCCTTGACCTCCATGTACACTGCCTGTCCCGTTACCACCGGCCTTGACCTCCATGTACACTGCCTGTCCCGTTACCACCGGCCTTGACCTCCATGTACACTGCCTGTCCCGTTACCACCGGCCTTGACCTCCATGTACACTGCCTGTCCCGTTACCACCGGCCTTGACCTCCATGTACACTGCCTGTCCCGTTACCACCGGCCTTGACCTCCATGTACACTGCCTGTCCCGTTACCACCGGCCTTGACCTCCATGTACACTGCCTGTCCCGTTACCACCGGCCTTGACCTCCATGTACACTGCCTGTCCCGTTACCACCGGCCTTGACCTCCATGTACACTGCCTGTCCCGTTACCACCGGCCTTGACCTCCATGTACACTGCCTGTCCCGTTACCACCGGCCTTGACCTCCATGTACACTGCCTGTCCCGTTACCACCGGCCTTGACCTCCATGTACACTGCCTGTCCCGTTACCACCGGCCTTGACCTCCATGTACACTGCCTGTCCCGTTACCACCGGCCTTGACCTCCATGTACACTGCCTGTCCCGTTACCACCGGCCTTGACCTCCATGTACACTGCCTGTCCCGTTACCACCGGCCTTGACCTCCATGTACACTGCCTGTCCCGTTACCACCGGCCTTGACCTCCATGTACACTGCCTGTCCCGTTACCACCGGCCTTGACCTCCATGTACACTGCCTGTCCCGTTACCACCGGCCTTGACCTCCATGTACACTGCCTGTCCCGTTACCACCGGCCTTGACCTCCATGTACACTGCCTGTCCCGTTACCACCGGCCTTGACCTCCATGTACACTGCCTGTCCCGTTACCACCGGCCTTGACCTCCATGTACACTGCCTGTCCCGTTACCACCGGCCTTGACCTCCATGTACACTGCCTGTCCCGTTACCACCGGCCTTGACCTCCATGTACACTGCCTGTCCCGTTACCACCGGCCTTGACCTCCATGTACACTGCCTGTCCCGTTACCACCGGCCTTGACCTCCATGTACACTGCCTGTCCCGTTACCACCGGCCTTGACCTCCATGTACACTGCCTGTCCCGTTACCACCGGCCTTGACCTCCATGTACACTGCCTGTCCCGTTACCACCGGCCTTGACCTCCATGTACACTGCCTGTCCCGTTACCACCGGCCTTGACCTCCATGTACACTGCCTGTCCCGTTACCACCGGCCTTGACCTCCATGTACACTGCCTGTCCCGTTACCACCGGCCTTGACCTCCATGTACACTGCCTGTCCCGTTACCACCGGCCTTGACCTCCATGTACACTGCCTGTCCCGTTACCACCGGCCTTGACCTCCATGTACACTGCCTGTCCCGTTACCACCGGCCTTGACCTCCATGTACACTGCCTGTCCCGTTACCACCGGCCTTGACCTCCATGTACACTGCCTGTCCCGTTACCACCGGCCTTGACCTCCATGTACACTGCCTGTCCCGTTACCACCGGCCTTGACCTCCATGTACACTGCCTGTCCCGTTACCACCGGCCTTGACCTCCATGTACACTGCCTGTCCCGTTACCACCGGCCTTGACCTCCATGTACACTGCCTGTCCCGTTACCACCGGCCTTGACCTCCATGTACACTGCCTGTCCCGTTACCACCGGCCTTGACCTCCATGTACACTGCCTGTCCCGTTACCACCGGCCTTGACCTCCATGTACACTGCCTGTCCCGTTACCACCGGCCTTGACCTCCATGTACACTGCCTGTCCCGTTACCACCGGCCTTGACCTCCATGTACACTGCCTGTCCCGTTACCACCGGCCCTGACCTCCATGTACACTGCCTGTCCCGTTACCACCGGCCCTGACCTCCATGTACACTGCCTGTCCCGTTACCACCGGCCCTGACCTCCATGTACACTGCCTGCCCCGTTACCACCAGCCCTGACCTCCATGTACACTGCCGCATGATCAGAAATGGCTTTCTTCCCAATTCTGCAGGACAGCACCAAATTCAAAAAGGCCGATGGGGCAAAGAACATGTCAATCCTAGTGTAGCACTTATGGGGGTTAGAGAATAGGTGAAGCCCCTACCCTCAGGGTGAAGATATCTCCACACACCCACCAACCTCAGCTCCTTGTTCACTTCCCCCAGATGCCTGGATAGCAGGGAATATCTGTGAGACCCCTAGGCCTCCTATCCACCTCAGGGTCCATAAGTCGGTTAAAGTCTCCCCTTATAATTGTATGACACACCCCAAGGGCCATCAACCTGGAGAGTACATCAGTTAAATATTTTAGGGGATGTGCCGGGGGTGGGGGGGGCAATATTCAGTTAAGGTCCCATTCTCCTAGCGAGCTTTGAGAAGATTTGTAGCTCAGGTTGAGGTTCTGGATGTAGGTTTGCTCACTGAGCTGGAAGGTTGATTTTTAGACCTTTCGTCACCAGACTAGGTAACACCATCAGTGAGCCTCCAGGTGAAGCTTTGGAAGCTCACTGAAGAGGTTACCTAGTTTGGTGACAAAATGTCTGCAAATGAACCTTCCAGCTCAGTGAGCAAACCTACATCCAGATCCCATACCCCTCTCCATGTATTAAAGCGTTAAGGATCAGAAACTGCCCACATTCGTTGTTCGCTAACAACTGAAATGCAAGGTTCTCCTGAATGAGTATAGCTACTCCTCTACTTTTCAAATTAAGCAATGAAAGAACACCTGCCCGAACCCTCCCTGTTGTAACTTTAATTTCTCCTAATCGGTTAGATATGTTTCTTGCAGCAAGGCTACATCGACCCTTTATTTTCTAAGGCTTGAAAGTTTTTTTTCTCCTAATCGGTGAATGACTCCCCTTCATGTTCCAGGTGCATCATGTAAACAAGCAGTTAGCCATAGCCATCCGAAACAGCCCGTGACCTCCCCCAGGCGGAAGAAACCCACTCTGAGCGAAAACAGTAAACAGTTCACATAAACTTGAAAATGCAACAACAAAAACGACCAAATCAAAACTTCTGAAAGCTACTTCTACAATGAACCAATATAGATCACAAATAAGAGGAGACCTTCTTCCTTGCCCACAGAGGGTGTCTATACTACCACTAACCCCTCCATGGCTCCTTCTAGCTGAAGCCGCGCCCCAAACCCAAGCAAAACGTTACAACAAGAAATTTAAAAGTGGGCATTCAGCCCATACTTTGACTCTATACAGTCCTGGGTTAAAAAAAACCCCTCGCTCCCCACTCTGTACTAAGAAAGAGAAATAAAAAGGGACTGATAGAAAAACAAAGGATAACGGGAGGGGAGAAAGAAGGGAGAGGAGAACGAGAGCGAGGAAAAAAAAGGGAAATCCCCACATATTAAAAAGACAAAACCAGGTGAACCAGGTAAACCGCAGAAAAAAGCCAATCGAACACGATTGTCCATATTAATTGAGCCAGCCGGGGGATTCTAAATTGTCCAGCAAGTCCTTTACCTTTTCCAGTGAGTCAAAATTAAACACAGACCTTCTGAGGCTGAAACATAATATTGCCAGATATCTTACAGAGTACTTAATATTCAAGTTCCTCAGCCTCTGTTTTACCTCATCAAAGGCCTTCTGTTGCTGAGCACGGCTGCAGAAAAGTCTTGAAAGAACATAATTCTTGATCCTTTACATATCAGAGACTGAGGATCCTTCCCCAATGCTCGAGAAGCTGCTAGCACCATTTACATGTCCCTATAGTGCTAAAGTCGCACTGGGACTGGGTGGGGGTGCGAGTCCAACCCAGGCCTATGCACTGCGACCCAGTGTGCCCACCCGACCCGCACCCAGCCCCCTCTGACTTCCAGCTTCAAAAACTGCGGGAGCCATTGCGCCAAGGAGCTGACGAGCCGGCCTCCCTCTTCCTGCCCCGGCAGCCCGATCAGGCCCATGGCCTCGACGTCTGACTCAGGGCCGTACCTGTCATTCCAGGGCCTGGACACGGCCCTCCCAGGCTTCTGCCGTGGTTTCAGAAGCCACGACCCACTACTCCACCTCCACGACACGCAGCCCAAGGCACTGGGTCACATGGTCATGCTCTGCAGCATGGCTGAGATCGGTTCCAGCCCTGTCCGGGTCTCCTCCATCACTAAATCGATCTTCTCTCAGCGTTTCACGAACTCCGAGGCCAGCCTCTGCTCCACAGGTAAATCCCCAGGAGCGGTCACAGAGGCCGACGCTGTGGCTGCGGGAGTGTCCGGTACTGCAGGGGAGTGCAGTTGTGATCCTGTTCTCTTAGTCATTTTTGTTCCTTTGATAAAAAGCACTGAAACGAATAAATAGCAGTTTGAGGGGCCTAAAACCAGCGGTAAAAAGGGAGGGTGAATGCCCCACTTTTGTTTGGGGTTTTGGGCAGGGCCCAGCAGGGCAGACCTATTCGATCTCCGCCATCTTGGATTTAAATGTCAGTTTGATTCATGTGGAAATTTTGGCTGAAGGAAAACAAACACAAACACAAACACAAACACAAATACAAACACAAACACAAACACAAACACAAACTCAAACACAAACTCAAACACAAACTCAAATACAAACACAAACACAAATACAAACACAAACACAAATACAAACACAAATACAAATACAAACACAAACACAAACACAAACTAGCATGTTCGTGGAA
Organism: Chiloscyllium plagiosum; assembly: GCF_004010195.1. Lineage (NCBI taxonomy): Eukaryota > Metazoa > Chordata > Chondrichthyes > Orectolobiformes > Hemiscylliidae > Chiloscyllium > Chiloscyllium plagiosum. The sequence continues at coordinate 47,894,647 of NC_057735.1, forward strand.
TAGACAGTATTTCTGGATTCAGTTTCCCATTTTCTGAGGCTAAGTGATGAAGAATGAAATAAGTGCATTTGTTTTGCTTGATACTTTAAATAAAGCAACTAGTCTTTGTAATTCTCTCACTAGAATGCTCCTCTGACAGCTTAAAACTTGAAGAAAATTATATGAGGAGGCACTTGGAATACTATTCATATCGTGTTAACTCTTGTCAATTGTTTTTCATAACAAAAATATACTTTATTCATAAAAATCATCCGTAAGTACATACAAAGGTCCTAAATCAGATTTGTGATGTCTGCAGAGGGGAAAAAAACAAACAAATCTTTGGAATTTTCACATTTCTCAGAACTTTCTCCATTTGCAAAAAAATAGACAGTTTCTACTTATCCAAGAAATAATTTGTGGTCATTTTGAGGCAACGGCATTTCTGACAACTGAAGAGACCCTCGGTACACTATAGTTGAAAGACCTCAGTCTTTCCCCAGTGAGCCTTGGCGGCAGCTGGCCCAGGCTTTAGAGCATCCCTCACGTAGTCCTGGAACTTGGATTGTGCCAGGCTGCAACTCTCGGTCAAGGTCAACTCCTTGTTCTGGAAGACCAACAACTTTCAGACAGACCAAACCATATCTTTCACATAGGTGATGGTCCTCCAGGTGCAGGTGATGCTTTGTCTCGGCATGTAGAGTACAGAGTGCTGTGGCACGGTGCTGCTCGGGACGAACCGAGACAAAACCCTTTCTCCATGCTCCCTTTGCAAAGGCACATTCCAGATGGAGTCGTCTGACAGTCTCTACCCTACTCCCCACAACCACTTCAAGGGCAGCGTGCGATGGTATAGACAGACCAGGCATTCAAGAAAGATCGCACAGGCACTGTCCTTTTCATCACCAGCCAAGCGATGTCTTGGTATTTGTTGGGAAGTTCTGGTGATGAGGAATTCTGCTCAGGGAACAACCTGATCAGATCCACCATCTCCTTTTTCCACCGAGTCCTGAGGACATTCCGTACTGACCACTTCCTGATGAGCGTGTGGTCAAAGGTGTTTTCTTTTCCAATTTTTCCACAATGAACAAGTGATATGGAATGGTCCAAATACTTGGAGAGTTCCACAGCAATGAGGCCAGACTCATTCGTCGTAACACCAGAGACAGGTAGAACCTTAGTATGGAGTGACACTTGGTGTTTGCATACCGAGGAAGGGAAGAACGCCACCCTCATTCTGCTGGCCGCCTTCATATGGCATATGGTACCTTCTTCCCCTCCTTATCCTGAGCTTTGAACAGGACGTCCCTGTGGACATGGTCCATCTTAGACCTCCAGATGAAGTGGGAGATGGCTTGGATGACTGTGATGGCACAGGGTCGGGGAATGGGCCACTCTTGATTTGCCTGCTTGAGTTCAACTCCAACAATTCCAGATCAACTCAAGCAACCCATTTGACTAGCATACCATCCATCAACTTAAATATTCACCTTCTCCATCACTAACACACCGTGGCCTCGACCTTCCAATCAGAAACCCTATTTTCAACCTTGATCAGATTAAAAAAAGACTCACTATCCTTTACAGAGGTTCTCGATGCAAGGTTCAAGACCTGAGCCTTTCCAGCTGAAGCAGTCTGGTCCAGGCCAGGAATCAATGCAACTGAAAGCAAAATGGGTCAGCATTAAAATTAGAATTTCGTAGCAGTAGAAGCAGGAGTGGGCCATTTAGCCTGACAAGGTAAAATGCCTGTCCTCGGATGCTGCCTGAATTGCTGTGCTCTTCCAGCACCACTGATCCAGCATTTAGCCTGACAAGCCTGCTTTGCCATTCATTAAGAACATGGCTGGTCTAACCAGTTTTTCTGATAATAGCTGCCGCATTCCAAGGTTTAAAGATCCTGAAGGCACTTTGATTGATAGCATCAAGTGCTTGAGTGTTGCTGGAACTGCACTCATCCAGAAAAATGCTCCAACACAAACCTAACGATGGACATGTTGATGCGCAATGGTTTTGAGGAGTTAGGAGGTGAGTTACTCACCCCAGAATTCCACGCCTCTGATCTGCTCCTGCAGCCGCAGAATTTAAATGGCCGGTTCAATTTCTGATTCATGGTAACCCACAGGAAGTTGATGGTGGGAGATTAGGCAATGCCAATACCATAGAAATTCAAGGGGAAATGGTCAGACTCTGTTTTGTTCCTGATGGCTATTGCTTGGCACTTGGTTTGTACAAATTTCATTTGCCACTTAGCAGCCGAAACCTGGATGTTACCCATGGACATGTACCACTTCATGTTGCCAGGTGGATCCTCACCACTCTTCACCATGCAGTATGAGTTAACTGTCAACTTTCTCTTTCCTGGTAAGGATGTACAAGGCTCCTTAGTTTAGTACGATCCAGGAAAACTGTTTGCTAGTTTTTAATGAGAAGAGGTCCTTGATTAAACAAGATGTGACTTATCGCATGACAGCAATCATGTATAGATTACATTTATATAGTAGACATGAGGAAGACCTAGATGGTAGGGCTTACTCCTTCAAGATCCGGACATGTTCTCCCACCAAGTACATAATACATCACAGGGAGTGATACCTAAAGCACTCCCTCAGTATTAACCCTTTCAGACCAATATGCGTTCATACTACAGGTCCTCCTAAGCCTTTTTTTTATTCTGAATATTTACGCAATTGTGCATGTGGTTACTTTTAACCATTAGCCCTTCTCCCCCCCCCCCCCCCCCCCCCCCCAATTTAGGCAGTCTAGAGATTTCACTGTTTTTCCTGTTTAGACTTGGTGGATTGGTAGGTCTCTAGGTTGAAAACTGGTGATTTTGATTTTTCTCGTGATAATGTAAAGTCTGTGAGTTCCTTTAAACGGGAAGTCCTTTTCTCGTTTGGATTTCCTTTGCTTCGGTTGCCAGTTCAGTTAAAGCAGGTAAAAACAATGACTGCAGATGCTCGAAACCAGATTCTGGATCACTGGTGCTGGAAGAGCACAGCAGTTCAGGCAGCATCCGAGGAGCTTCAAAATCCACGTTTCGGGCAAAAGACCTTCATCAGGAATAAAGGCAGTGAGCCTGAAGCGTGGAGAGATAAGCTAGAGGAGGGTGGGGGTGGGGAGAAAGTAGCATAGAG
>NC_057735.1:47897929-47904418 GCF_004010195.1 Chiloscyllium plagiosum
TCCCTAGAGCGCTCTGCTAGGAGGCGCCCAGTCTCCCCAATGTAGAGGAGACCGCATCGGGAGCAACGGATACAATAAATGATATTAGTGGATGTGCAGGTAAAACTTTGATGGATGTGGAAGGCTCCTTTAGGGCCTTGGATGGAGGTGAGGGAGGAGGTGTGGGCGCAGGTTTTGCAGTTCCTGCGGTGGCAGGGGAAGGTGCCAGGATGGGAGGGTGGGTCGTAGGGGGGCGTGGACCTGACCAGGTAGTCATGGAGGGAACGCTACTTTCTCCCCACCCCCACCCTCCTCTAGCTTATCTCTCCACCCTTCAGGCTCTCTGCCTTTATTCCTGATGAAGGGCTTTTGCCCAAAACGTCGATTTTACTGCTCTTCGGACGCTGCCTGAACTGCTGTGCTCTTCCAGCTCCACTGATCCAGTTCAGTTAAAGCAGCCTATTGCTCTATCGTAATGGCTGGAGGGAAACGCACGAGTCTCCTTCACAGAATTGGAGCTAACCTGTTCAAACAGTTACTTTCATTTTTGTAAGATCCTATATCTCTGGATCAGGCAGTTTTCTGTGACAATATCTTAAACCACTTAACTAGGCAATTTTTTTTCTTGACTGTGTAATGATTTGTGAATATTATGCACCTCATCTCAGTGATGGTTATCGTAAAAGCTGTCAAGAGTTGCATCAAACTTTGTCAGGAGATTTTTATTCTTAATCTGCCCGTAAATTTCTGCTAAAATGTGGTAATTTTTTATTTCAACTTGTTGATGAGATTGTAGTTTTACTGAAACCAACGTGCCCACTTTCTCAGTTGTACTATTTGAGGTCAGCTTTTGGGTTAGCATGGTCTCTCCCATTAATGCAAAGGATCCATCCTGGGAAGTTAAGGAAATACAACTCTTGTTTGAAGCTGCACCTTATGAATGACTTAGCATCTGAAATCAGATTTAACTCCATTTGTTCACCAAGCTGTGTGGTCCTCTGAGTTACCTCAATTAGTCAATTCGTACAAGTTGGATATACTGCTCATTGACTATATCATTCCTCACCTTTCTCTCGCAAATCTTGCTGATTCATGCAGTCTGGACTCTACAGTATTGGATAAATGTTCCAAGTGTTTCCCACCAATCCAGTATAGCGGTAGATTTCCATTTTGTATGCAGGATCAAACAAATGTCTTGTGCCAACATTAACTAATGCCAATGTGTTCCCTCTTGTGTTTGTGCTCTGCTATGAGTCTCGGGAGCCCCTCAATGAAATCTCCAACTGCTTGTTCCATGACTGGCTGTTTCTTGATCAGTGGCTTCTCAATTTTAAACAATTTCAGTCCTTCCACTATTACAGAAAGATTCAGGTCAAAATATGATTTGTGCCCAAGCGTAAGGATTCTTGGTTGTGAAGTATGTATGAGTTCTCTACCCTTGTGCTGCAGAGCTGCTTGTGAGCTCCTTTAATGTTAAATGCTATGCCTCCTGGACTACAATCAGCTATAGACAGTGTTTCACAAAATGATAACACAGAAGAAGGCCATTAGCTGAGCGTTTCTGCACCAGCTCTCTGAATGAGTATCCTGACTTGCTTTTTCCCTGTTTTCCCTCTTAAATCCCTGAATTTAAACCTGCTTTCACCATACTTCCAGATAGTACTTTACACAAACCACTCACTATTGGAAAAGGTTTTTATCCAGATGATATTTACTTACCTTGCAAATCAATATAAATCTGTCCTCTTGTTCTTAATCCATTTAGAAGTGAAACAGTTTCTCCCTGTCTACTCTGTCCAGATCGCTCATGATTTTGTAAACTTTTATCAAATCTCCTCTTAGCCGTCTCCTTTCCAAATAAAACAGTCCCAACTTTCTATAACTGAAGTTTCTCAACCCTGGAACCGTTCTCACAAAACATCTTTGAACGCTCTCCAAAACATTCAAATCCCTGCTAACGTCTGGCACCCTGTCCTGTGTACAGCTCAGGTTGAACTAGTGTCACATACAGGTTCAAGCAAAGCCACCCTGTTCTTGTACTCTATGCCACTATTAAATGAGCTGAGAATACTTTGGGCTCTATTAATTGCTCTCTTTGTCTGTCCAACCCTGCTTTATACCCTGATCTCCCTGTTGTCGCAGACCATTAGAGTTGCACCATTTATTTTATATCATCTCTCTATGTTACCAAAGTATATCACCTCACAAATTTCCACATTCAACTCTGTCTACCTTCTTTTGACCCTCCATCAATCTGTCAATATCCTTTTGAAGTTCAACACGGTTAGTTTAGAACGTTTCCAAATTGTGTATCAAACTTGGAAACTCATTCTATTACAGATCATTAATAGCAATCAGGAAAAGCAAAGATCCTAAAACTGGTACAAAAACAGACATTGCTGGAGAAACTCAGTAGCTCTGACAGCATCTGTGGACAAAAGGCAGCGTCAGCATTTTGGGTTGAGTGGCCCTTCTTCAGAGCTGACTGGATGAGGAAAAGGTTGAGACATATTCTGAAGGTTGGGCGAAGTGGCTGAAGGCTGAGGGGTCGTGAGAGATGGTGGGGAGCAGTAAACAATGGGTGGAAATGGAGCCCAGAGAGAGAGGACAGCAGTAAAAACTGGAAACAAAACTGCTGCTCCTATAAATCAGAAACAAAAACAGGACTTGCTGGGAAAGCTCAGCAGGTCTAGCAGCATCCGCGGAGAGAAATCAGAGGAAAGGTCACTTGACCTGAAATATAACTCTGAATTCTCTCCACAGATGCTGCCAGACTTGCTGAGCTTTTCCAGCAACTTCTGTTTAGCTTGTTGTTGAGAGACAACAGCAGACAGGCAATCAAATAAATGAGAAAAAGGAGTTACTAATGAGGAACATTAGTGTTTGAAAGTGAATGAGCTGTGACGAAAGCAGCACATGGTATGACAAGGGCCTGATGTGTGAGAGTTGGGATTAAGCCGTGGGAGCAGGTGCTCAGGCTCCGAAGTTACTGAACTCGATATTGAATCCTGAAAGCTGCAGGGCCCCCAAGCAGAAAATGAGATGCTATTTGTTTATCAGCTTGCGCTGAGCTTTGCTGGAGCACTGCAGCAAGCCTGAGACAGAGATGTAGGGCAGGGTATGTCGTGATGTGCTGAGGTGGCAGGCATCTGGAAGCTCAGGGGCATTTTTGTGGACAGAAGGTAGGTGTTTCACAAAGTGGTCACCTAGTCTGTATTCTGTGTCCCCTATGGAAAGGAAACCATATTGTGAGCAGCTAATACAATACATTGCTGGGGCTCACCATGTTGTTAAAGAGATACCTCACCACTGTTCACCATGTTATCTGAGCTAACTGGTAGGTGTGCTGCTACCAACTTCTTTTCTGGTCGAGATCCACGACCTGCTTGGTCATAGGGAGGTCATACTGGAAAACCACTTGGAGGTTCAATGATTTGATTTCATTTACTTATTGTCATGTGTACCTTGTTACAAAATACAGTGAACGGTATTGGATAGCGTTTCCACCCTCGAGCTCCATCTTAAAACAAAAATAAACCAAAACATAGAATATATCGATAGCCAATGGAACAAAAGTCACTGGCACCAATGTTCTCGCCCGTCTGAATGCTCACTGGACCTCACCAATGCAGGTGCCACCGATGCTGCCAGGTAATGAACAAGCCCAAACTTGACTCTGCTCATGTCACGAGTCCCACAAACACAATAGCTGCTGATGCTGCTGGGTCTCGTACTGGGCCAAACCCGGCTCCGCCACTGCCTCCATGATCCTGTGCTGGATGCTGACACCATTGGGAACCCAAACACACCTCCACAGCAGCAACCAGGAACCAAAACTCCCTCCGATACTACCACCACGAGTCCACACTGGGCCCACCCGGGTCCGCGCTGCTGGGCCTGCTCAAGTCCACACTGGGCCCACTTGAGTCTGTGCTGCTGGGCCCACTCAAATCTATGCTCCTGGGCCCACCCAGGTCTATGCTGCTGGGTCTACTCGAGTCCACACTGCTGGGCCCACTCGAATCTATGCTGCTGGGCCCCTCGAGTCTATACTGCTGGGCCCACTTGGGTCCATGTTGCTGGGCCCACTTGAGTCCATGCTGCTGGGCCCATTTGAGTCGATGCTGCTGGGCCCACTTGAGTCCGTGCTGCTGGGCCCACTCGAATCTATGCTGCTGGGCCCACCCAAGTCTATGCTGCTGGGTCTACTGGAGACTGTGCTGCTGGGCCCATTGAGTCTGTACTGCTGGGCCCACTTGAGTCTATGCTGCTGGGTCTGCTCGCGTCCACACTGCTGGGCCCAATCTAATCTGTGCTGCTGGGCCCACTCGAGTCTATGCTGCTGGGCCCACTTGTGTCTGTGCTGCTGGACCCACTTGAGTCTATGCTGCTGGATCTACTTGAATCTGTGCTGCTGGGCCCACCCAAGTCTATGCTGCTGGGTCTGCTCGAGTCCACACTGCTGGGCCCACTCTAATCTGTGCTGCTGGGCCCACTCGAGTCTATGCTGCTGGGCCCACTTGAGCCGATGCTGTTGGGCCCATTTGAATCGATGCTGCTGGGCCCATTTGAGTCGATGCTGCTGGGCCCACTTGAGTCTGTGCTGCTGGGCCCACTTGAGTCCATGCTGCTTGGCCCACTTGAGTCCACGCTGCTGGGCCCACTTGAGTCCACGCTGCTGGGCCCACTTGTGTCCACACTGCTGGGCCCACTTGAGTCTGTGCTGCTGGGCCCACTTGAGTCCACGCTGCTGGGCCCACTTGAGTCTGTGCTGCTGGGCCCACTTGAGTCTGTGCTGCTGGGCCCACTTGAGTCTGTGCTGCTGGGCCCACTTGAGTCTATGCTGCTGGGCCCACTTGAGCCAATGCTGTTGGGCCCATTTGAATCGATGCTGCTGGGCCCATTTGAGTCCACGCTGCTGGGCCCACTTGAGTCCACGCTGCTGGGCCCACTTGAGTCCACGCTGCTGGGCCCACTTGTGTCCACACTGCTGGGCCCACTTGTGTCCACACTGCTGGGCCCACTTGAGTCCACGCTGCTGGGCCCACTTCAGTCTGTGCTGCTGGGCCCACTTGGGTCCACGCTGCTAGGCCCACTCGAGTCTGTGCTGCTGGGCCCACTTGAGTCTGTGCTGCTGGGCCCACTCAATTCCGTGCTGCTGGGCCCACTTGAGTCGATGCTGCTGGGCCCACTTGAGTCGATGCTGCTGGGCCCACTCAAGTCCGTGCTGCTGGGCCCACTTGAGTCTGTGCTGCTAGGCCCATTTGAGTCTGTGCTGCAGGGCCCACTTGAGTCTGTGCTGCTCGGGCCCACTCAAGTCCGTGCTGCTGGGCCCTGTAGAGTCCATGCTGCTGGGCCCACTTGAGTCTGCGCTGTTGGGCCCACTCAAGTCTATGCTGCTGTGTCTACTCAAGTCCACACTGCTAGGCCCACTCAAATCCATGCTGCTGGGCCCACTCGAGTCTGTGTTGCTGGGTCTTCTCGAGTCTGTGCTGCTGGGCCTACTCAAGTCTGTGCTGCAAGGCCCACTCGAGTCTGTGCTGCAAGACCCACTCGAGTCTGTGCTGCTGGGCGTACGTGGGTCTGTGCTGCAGGACCCACTCGAGTCTGCGCTGCTGGGCCTACTCGAGTCTGTGCTGCTGGGCCCACTTGCATCCGTGCTGCTGGGCCCACTCGGGTCCGCGCTGCTGGGCCTATTTGGGTTGGTGCTGCTGGGCCTCCTTGAGTCTGTGCTGCTGGGCCCACTCGAGTCCGCACTGCTGGGCCCACTCGAGTCCATACTGCTGGGCCCACTTGAGTCTGTGCTGCTGGGCCCATTCACGTCTGTGCTGCTGGGCCCACTCAAGTCTGCGCTGCTGGGCCCACTCAAGTCCACACTGCTGGGCCCACTAGAGTTCATGCTTCTGGGCCCACTGGAGTCTGCACTGCTGGGTCCACTCGAGTCTGCGCTGCTGGGCCCACTCAAGTCTGTGCTGCTGGGCCCACTCAAGTCTGTGTGGCTGGGCCCACTTGCGTCCGTGCTGCTGGGCCCACTCGGGTCCGCGCTGCTCGGCCTGTTTGGGTCGGTGCTGCTGGGCCTCCTTGGGTCTGTGCTGCTGGGCCCACTCGAGTCAGTGCTGCTGGGCCCACTTGCGTCTGTGCTGCTGGACCCACACGAGTCCGTGCTGCTGGACTCACTCGGGTCTGCACTGCTGGGCCCACTCAAGTCCGTGCTGCTGGGCCCACTTGAGTCTGTGCTGCTGGGCCCACTCGAGTCTGCGCTGCTGGGCCCACTTGAGTCTGCACTGCTGGGCCCACTTGAGTCTGTGCTGCTGGGCCCTCTTGAGTCTGTGCTGCTGGGCCATCTTGAGTCTGCGCTGCTGGGCCCACTTGAGTCTGTGCTGCTGGGCCCACTCGGGTCCGAGCTGCTCAGCCCACTTGAGTCTGCGCTGCTGGGCCCACTCGAGTCTGCGCTGTTGGGCCTACTCGAGTCCAAGCTGCTGGGCCCACTCGGGTCTGCGCTGCTGGGCC
>NC_057735.1:47904498-47941671 GCF_004010195.1 Chiloscyllium plagiosum
AAGTCCGTGCTGCAGGGCCCACTTGGGTCCGTGCTGCAGGGCCCACTCAAGTCCATGCTGCTGGGCCCACTCAAGTCCATGCTGCAGGACCCACTCGAGTCCGTGCTGCAGGACCCACTCGAATCCATGCTGCAGGACCCACCTGAGTCCGTGCTGCAGAGCCCACTTGGGTTCGTGCAGCAGGGCCCACTCGGGTCTGCGCTGCTGGGCCCACTCAAGTCCGTGCTGCAGGGCCCACTTGGGTCCGAGCTGCAGGGCCCACTCGAGTCCATGCTGCAGGGCCCACTTGGGTCCGAGCTGCAGGGCCCACTTGAGTCTGTGCTGCTGGGCCCACTCGAGTCCGTGCTGCAGGGCCCACTTGAGTCTGTGCTGCAGGGCCCACTCGAGTCCGAGCTGCCCGCGCTGCTGGGCCCACTCAAGTCTGCGCTGCTGGGCCCACTCAAGTCTGTGCTGCTGGGCCCACTCAAGTCTGTGTGGCTGGGCCCACTTGCGTCCGTGCTGCTGGTCCCACTCGGGTCCGCGCCGCTCGGCCTATTTGGGTCGTTGCTGCTGGGCCCACTTGAGTCTGTGCTGCTGGGCCCATTCACGTCCGCGCTGCTGGGCCCACTCAAGTCTGCGCTGCTGGGCCCACTCAAGTCTGTGCTGCTGGGCCCACTCAAGTCTGTGTGGCTGGGCCCACTTGCGTCCGTGCTGCTGGGACCACTCGGGTCCGCGCTGCTCGGCCTATTTGGGTCGTTGCTGCTGGGCCCACTTGAGTCTGTGCTGCAGGGCCCACTCGAGTCTGTGCTGCAGCGCCCACTTGCGTCTGTGCTGCTGGGCCATCTTGAGTCTGTGCTGCTGGGCCCACTTGAGTCTGTGCTGCTGGGCCCACTCGAGTCCGAGCTGCTGGGCCCACTCGAGTCCGAGCTGCTGGGCCATCTTGAGTCTGTGCTGCTGGGCCCACTCGAGTCCGGGCTGCAGGGCCCACTTGGGTCCGAGCTGCTGGACCCACTTGAGTCCGTGCTGCTGGGCCCACTTGAGTCTGTGCTGCTGGGCCCACTCGAGTCCGAGCTGCTGGGCCCACTTGGGTCCGAGCTGCTGGGCCCACTCGAGTCCGCACTGCTGGGCCCACTCGAGTCCATACTGCTGGGCCCACTTGAGTCTGTGCTGCTGGGCCCATTCACGTCCGCGCTGCTGGGCCCACTCAAGTCTGCGCTGCTGGGCCCACTCAAGTCCGCACTGCTGGGCCCACTAGAGTTCATGCTTCTGGGCCCACTGGAGTCTGCACTGCTGGGCCCACTCGAGTCTGCGCTGCTGGGCCCACTCAAGTCTGTGCTGCTGGGCCCACTCAAGTCTGTGTGGCTGGGCCCACTTGCGTCCGTGCTGCTGGGACCACTCGGGTCCGCGCTGCTCGGCCTATTTGGGTCGTTGCTGCTGGGCCTCCTTGAGTCTGTGCTGCTGGGCCCACTCGAGTCAGTGCTGCTGGGCCCACTTGCATCTGTGCTGCTGGATCCACACGAGTCCGTGCTGCTGGACTCACTCGGGTCTGCACTGCTGGGCCCACTCAAGTCCGTGCTGCTGGGCCCACTTGAGTCTGTGCTGCTGGGCCCACTTGAGTCTGCGCTGCTGGGCCCACTTGAGTCGGCACTGCTGCGCCCACTTGAGTCTGTGCTGCTGGGCCCACTCGAGTCTGCGCTGCTGGGCCCACTTGAGTCTGTGCTGCTGGGCACACTCAGGTCCGAGCTGCTCGGCCCACTTGAGTCTGCACTGCTGGGCCCACTCGAGTCTGCGCTGTTGGGCCTACTCGAGTCCAAGCTGCTGGGCCCACTCGGGTCTGCGCTGCTGGGCCTACTTGACTCCGAGCTGCTCGGCCCACTTGGGTCTGCGCTGCTGGGCCCACTTGAGTCTGCGCTGCTCGGCCCACTTCGGTTCATGCTGCAGGGCCCACTCGAGTCTGCGCTGCTGGGCCCACTTGGGTCCGTGCTGCAGGGCCCACTCAAGTCCATGCTGCAAGACCCACTCGAGTCCATGCTGCAGGGCCCACTTGGGTACGAGCTGCAGGGCCCACTCGAGTCCATGCTGCAGGGCCCACTCGAGTCCATGCTGCAGGGCCCACTTGGGTCCGAGCTGCAGGGCCCACTTGAGTCTGTGCTGCTGGGCCATCTTGAGTCTGTGCTGCTGGGTCATCTTGAGTCTGTGCTGCTGGGCCCACTTGAGTCTGTGCTGCTAGGCCGTCTTGAGTCTGTGCTGCTGGGCCGTCTTGAGTCCGTGCTGCTGGGCCATCTTGGGTCCGAACCGCAGGGCCCACTTGAGTCTGTGCTGCAGGGCCATCCTGAGTCTGTGCTGCTGGGCCATCTTGAGTCCGTGCTGCAGGGCCTACTTGAGTCTGTGCTGCAGGGCCCACTCGAGTCTGTGCTGCAGGGCCCACTTGAGTCTGTTCTGCTGGGCCATCTTGAGTCTGTGCTGCTGGGTCCACTTGAGTCTGTTCTGCTGGGCCCCCTCAAGTCTGAGCTGCTGGGCCCACTTGAGTCTGTGCTGCTGGGCCCACTCGAGTCCGAGCTGCTGGGCCCACTCGAGTCCGAGTTGCTGGGCCATCTTGAGTCTGTGCTGCTGGGCCCACTCGAGTCCGAGCTGCTGGGCCATCTTGAGTCTGTGCTGCTGGGCCATCTTGCATCTGTGCTGCAGGGCCCACTCGGGTCCGAGCTGCTGGGCCCACTCGAGTCCGAGCTGCTGGGCCCACTCGAGTCCGAGCTGCTGGGCCCACTCGAGTCCGAGCTGCTGGGCCCACTCGAGTCTGAGCTGCTGGGCCCACTCGGGTCCGAGCTGCTGGGCCATCTTGAGTCCGAGCTGCTGGGCCCACTTGGGTCCGAGCTGCTGGGCCCACTCGAGTCCGAGCTGCTGGGCCCACTCTGGTCCGAGCTGCTGGGCCATCTTGAGTGCGAACTGCTGGGCCCACTTGGGTCCGAGCTGCTGGGCCCACTCGAGTCCGAGCTGCAGGGCCCACTTGAGTCCGAGCTGCTGGGCCCACTTGGGTCCGAGCTGCAGGGCCCACTCGGGTCCGAGCTGCTGGGCCATCTTGCGTCCACCAATGCCGTCACTGTGACTGAGTTCTTTACGAAGAATAGTCAAAATGAAATGAAAGAGAACAAAATGAGAAGAGAGAATAAAATAAAAAGAAAAAAAAAGAAAATGGAGCGGTCGAGCCCCTGCCTAATTACTGGAAATGAGAAGAGGCTCTAGTCTTAAACAAGATGTAGAACACTGCATGATATCAACTGTATACAAGTACCTTAATATGATAGACATGGTTACAAATATAATGAGTAAGACCCAAATGTCAGATCTTACTTCTTCAAGACCCAAAGCTTCCCACCGAGCCCAAGTGACATCATGAAGTGTGTGGTGCTTACGACACACATACTCATAAATAACACAATCTGAGGAGTCATGAATGATGCTGAACATTTATGCAATCATCAGCAAACATCCCAATGTGACCTTATGATGGAGAGCAGGTCATTGAGGAAGCAACTGAAGATGATTGGATTAAGACACAACCCTGAGGAATTCCTGCAGTAATTTCCCAGAACTGAAAACATTGACTCCAATAGACATGGAGGGAACACTGATTCATCAAATGAGATTGGGGGTTTTAGTTAGTGGTAATCAGCAGAAGGCTTCCTTGAACATGATTGTCCTGATGCCATGAAATATCATAATGTTCAAGTCAATGTTGAGGGCTCCGACTGCATCGCCCTCCCAACTGTGTACTATTGTTCTGCCACCTCTGGGTGCTTCTATCAGTGGGACAGCACATGCGCAGAAATTGTAATGGCGGTGTCTGGGATACTGTCCCAATTTTTGCATAAGCCCCTAGTTATTTGGAAGGAGAATTTCGCATGGTCGACTGTTATTTCCATTCCCTAGGTTCATCCAGTTTCATTCCTTTTAGACTTCAGCATGGTATTGCTTGATAAATGGTTTGAGATGCTAAAAGCCCATGTGATCCAGCACAATCTGGCAAATTAAATCCAAAATTGTTGTTTTTGTAATTGAAGGCTGTACTGAGTGGCACCACAGGGTTTGGTACTGGGTATCTTATTGTTTGTACATTAATGAGCTGTACCTGAACATAGGTGCATGACAGTAAGTTTGCAGATGACATGAAAATTGGTGGTGAGGTAAATAGTGAGGAGGAAAGCATACTTAGAAAAGCAGACTTTGATTAGAGACAGTCAGCAAGGTTTTGAGAGAGGCAGATCATGCCTCACAAGGATATGACAAAACACATTGATGAAGGGAGAGCAGTGGATGTGGTGTACATGGATTTTAGTATGGCATTTGATAAAGTTTCCCATGGCAATCTCATTCAGAAATTAAGGAGACATGGGATACAGGGAAATTCTGCTGTCTGGATACAGAATTGGCTGGCCTATAGAAGATGGTAGTTGATGGAAAGTATTCAGGCTGGAGCTCGGTGACCAGTAGTGTTCCGCAGGGATCTATTCTGGGATCCCCTGCTCTTTGAGATTTTTTAAAATGATTTGAATGAGGAAGTGGAAGGGTGCGTTAGTAAATTTGCTGATGATACGATGGGTTGGTAGAGTGGTGGATAGCGTGGAGGACTGTTGTAGGTTACAACAGAACATTGAAGGGATACAGAGCTGGGCTGAGAAGTGTAAGATGGAGTTCAATCTGGAAAAGTATGAAGTGATTCAGTTTGGAAGGTTAAATTTAAATGCAAATTACCGTGTTAAAGGCAGGATTCTTGGCAGTGTGGAGGAACCGAAGGAATTTGGGGTCCAAGTCCATAGATCCCTCAAAGTTGCCACCCAAGTTGATAGGGTTGTTAAGAAGGCGTATGATGTGTTGACTTCCATTAGGAGGGGGATTGAGTTTAAGATCCATAAGGTTATGCTGCAGCTCTATAAAGCCCTGGTTAGATCACACTTGGAATATTGTGTTCAGTTGTGGTCGCCTCATTATAGGAGGGATCTGGAAACTTTACAGAAGGTGCAGAGGAGATTTACCAGGATGCTGCCTGGACTGGAGGGCATGTCTTATGAAGAAATGTTGAAGGAGCTAGGGCTTTTCTCATTGGAGTGAGGAAAGATGAGAGGTGACTTGATAAAGGTGTACAAGATGATGAGAGGCATAGCCAGAAACTTTTTCCCAGGGTAGAAATGGCTATTACAAAGAGGCATAATTTTAAGGTGATTGGAGGAAGGTTTAGGGGAGATGTCAGAGTTAGGTTCTTTATGCAGAGAGTGGTGGGGGCGTAGACTGCACTGCCAGCGGTGGTAGTAGAGTCAGATACATTAGGGATATTTAAGCGACTCTCGGATAGGCACATGGATGATAGTAAAATGTAAGGTATGTAGCTTCGTTTGATCTTAGAGTAGGATAAAGGTTGACACAAAATGAAAGCCTTAGACTACAGGAGGACAAAAAAATGGATGATCAGATAGACAGAACAGTGGCAAATGGAATGTAATCCTGAAAAGTGAGAGGTAATGCATGCTGGGAAAACTAACAAGGTAGGAAAGTACACATTTACTGGTGGAACCCTAAGAAATATGGAGGATCAGAGGGATCTTGGTGTGCTTGTCCATTGAGCTTTGAAAGCATTAGGATAGGTAGATTAGATGGTTAAAAAGACATATGGGTACTTGTCTTTATTAGTTAAAGCTTTAAATTTAAGAGCAGTGAAGTTATGATGGAGCTATATATGGCATTAGTTAGGCTGTAACTGGGGTATTGTTGCAATTCTGGTCACCACACCATTGAAAGATGTAATTCCGGTAGAAGGTAAGAAAAGATTCACCAGGATATTCCCTGGGATGGTGCAATTCAGCTCGGAAGAGAGATTAGATCAGTTGGAGTTGTTTTCCTTAGAGCACAGAAGACTAAGGTAGTGGAAGGTGGAATCATATTTAAGTGCATAAAGTTCTGATCTGCATAGATAGGGTAGATAGAGAGAATTTCTTTCCACTTAGCAGAGTGGTCAATAACCAGGTGGTACAATTTTATTAAGGAGGTTTACAGGCGATTTGAGAAATGTTTTTAAACCAGATGGCTGGAGGTATCTGGAACTCATTGCCTGAAAGTGTTGTTGAGGTAGGAACCCTCAAGATATTTAAGAGCTATTTAGATGAACACTTGAAATGCCCTAGCATACAATGCTATGGGACTCGAGCTAGTAAACTAGACTAGAATAGATGTTTGTTGACCAGCATAGACACAATGGGCTGAAGGGGCTCATTCTATGCTATAAAACCTGATTGTATGAATCTATTAACTTTGTAAAATATTCAGTTGAAGGCTGATTTGATGTTAAAGACTAGAAGCTCAGACTTCTCTGATCTGATAAATGGATTGGCAAGGAGAATGTCTCACATCTGTGCAAAGATCTTCAGTATTACTGTTGGAATATTATTAGAGTATATAGTCTTTGTTGTGTAAAGCATGCTTTGCTACTTACCAACTGAACCAAATTGTCTGGCATCAAGGACAAGAGGGAGAGGCAAATTGAATTATTTCTTTTATTGTTCTGTTCTTGTTTGAAGAGAGGTGCTCTTTATTTTAATTTGTTTCTTACAAATCTATTTGTTTCCAGGAATCCATTATCAATTGTCAGAAAAAGTCATCTGGTTCAGTGGTGTCCTTCAGGAAAGGAAACTGCGAACCTTAACTAGTCTGGCCTATATATGACTCCAGGCCTATATCAAAGTGGTTGACTCTTAACTGCTCACTGGGCAATTAGAGATTTGCAATAAATGACATCCTTGTCCCATGAATAAATAAAAACAACAACATGATGCCTTTGAAATATGGAGCAATGTTTTTTCCGATCCATTAACACAAACACACACATATGCATGCACGCACGTACATAAGAAATAAAGAAAAAGGAAAGTTATAAATTAAAAGTATCTAAGATTAAAAAGTTGGCAGTAGTTCATGTGAGGTAGAGTTCAATAAGTCAATGTCCAGTAAAGGTCTTAATGTGGAAGGTGCACAGAGTCTCTATCTCAGCACAGGTTCAGTTGAAAGTGTAGCAGTTGTAAACTGAGAATTGGTTCACTTTGCGGGCCAAATATAGGATTCTTTCTGGAAATCAGCATTTGACAAGAGGCAGATATTAGCTAGCCCAGATCTAATTTCATCGTTTTCTTTTTCTTCTGGTGTTGCAAGAGGATTGATGGAAGTCAAAATCTATTTAATTAAAAACGATTCACACCACGATTCATTCCGGAAGAGCCCCCATTGCACATTTAGATGGCATGGTGGCTCAGCAGTTAGCACTGCTGCCTCTTAGTGTCAGGGGCCCAGGTTTAATTCCACCCACAGGTGACTGGCCGTGTGGAGTTTGCGTATTCTCCCAGTATCTGCATGGATTTCCTCCCACAGTCCAAAGATGTGCAGACTAGATGGATTAGCCATAGGAAATGCAGGGTTACAGGGATAGGACAGGGGGGAGGGTCTGGGAGGATTCTCATCAGAGGATTGGTATGGACCAAATAGCCTGCTTCCATTCTGTAGGGATTCTATGAAATCAGCTAGCAGCCTCACCCAGTCACTATATCTTCAGGTTGAGTCACTTTACACAATGGCATCCAAACCCATTGTATTGTTGAAGATAATTGAGGGACAGTTAGCATCAAGCCATGCATAGCGGTTGTCAATGGCTTTGTTTTGAAACCAACCTGGCTATGGAGAACATTGGCTGGGGTTCTTCTGAATTGTCCTGACTGGAATGTTGATACAAATAGGTGTGACATCTCAGAGATGATAATGCAGCTTTTCTTCTGGTAACTACTGGAAATTACAGAAACAGCCAACTTGCCCATTATGTGTTCAGTCGCCATTCAAAATCCAGAAAGAGTTCATATAAAAGGAGCAATTTAAATAAGACAACATAGTATTTAAAAAAAGTCTTTCTTTACACCATCTAGATATGACACTGTCATCCAGGAAGAAGGATCTCAGAAGAATAATAGAAACAGAAATTACTGGAAAAAGCTCAGCACAACTGACAGCATCTGTGGAGAGAAATCAGAGTTGACATTTCGGATCCAGTGACCTCTTCTCAGAAGAATAATTCTCTTGTCACTTGTGAATTAAGCTATAAAGAAATCAGACATTCCCTCCCAAGCCCATTGAAAATACAAAATCATACAACAAAATAGGATAGAATCAAGCTGTGTTTAATTATAAAAGGCACACAGTGTGAAAAGATGTCAATGCATTCAGCATTGTAAATACATTCACAGTTTTTGAATCCTTCATTCAATCTTCATTCCTATTAAAAATATATATTTCTACCATTCTTGATAACTTAACAATCTTTTCCAGGTTAACACAGTCAGTCATTTTTACAAAATTGAAAATCCACCAAATATTAAATTAAGCAAAAAGAAACATTTGAATACAATAATTTACACTCAGTATTGCACATAAATAATAAATAGGCATTTTGCTTCCTCTTCCTTTAGTAATTAGCCAAGCGAGTCAAAGGTGCTTTATAAACCAAGTCTTTAGTTAATTGTTGTAAGCAAGTGGGGAGTTCCAATACCACAGAAACCTTTGCTGAGTGATATATTCAGTGTCCAAATAACTTTACTGAGGCCATGAGATATTTTGAACCAGCCTCTAACATCAGTTCGTTGTATGCAAGTTCAATTTTAAAATGTTGCTAAATTATTGGTGCTAAATTTAAAACGTTGACCATTTCAAGCAAGTGTTTTTTATTATTCTGCTGCCCAAAGTACTTGAATTTCTGATGTCATCGGCTGAAGGTGTTTGTCATGGAACATGATTGGTGGAGATACCTCGTTTCATGAGAGGGACAATTCTCAGAAGGTGTTCTACAATCTGAAGCCTCACTCACCAGCTACCCACAGACCATGGGCATACTGACTTATGAAGACAGCTCTCTGTAGATGACATGTAGCTGGAGAATTGGCCTTGATGTAGACATAAATCATCCTGAAAATAAGACCAAATGAGAGATGGTAGGGAAGTGGGAACCATGGGAGTGGGTCTTGCAAAAGAGGTAAATGAATGAATCTTTATTGTCTATTAATGACATGATGAATCTCAAAGATGAGATAGGAAAACTAGAGCTCATGATAGGTAGTATGATGGGCTCTGAACTCCTTTAGTCTGCATATGGGCTGGGTACTTGTTAAGTGTTGACAAATTATCTCCTGATCTGATGTATGAAGAGGAGTGTTGATAGAGTATAATTTAGACAAATATGGATATAGAGAGAGATTTTGTTTTTGAGGAAGCACTCACAGGTTCTCTTATTTCAGTAACAAGCCACTAGCTTATTAAAATATGTGGGACACTCACTCTGATTCAACTTCTCAAACACACCATAATCTCTTTCACAGCACTCTGAATTCAAGAGAATATAAGCTACTTGAGGTCTCCATTAATTTAGAAAAAAAGTGCAATGTCTTTAAAGCCTGAGCTCGCAATTTTAAGTTTAAAAATCACACTGTTGTTTCCTTGCCAGCAGGCTGGTACACAGCCTGCATCCTGAATGCCAGTGTTTGCTGTAGGTCTGTGTGAAGACTGTGATTTGTCCCTGCCTGGCTCTGCAACAGTTGCTGAAAGGAGTCCTGTTCCAATAAAGGCAACATGTTCTTAAGGAAGTATCCATTGCAGTAGGCGATCAGCTCATTGGCCTTGAGAACCTGCACAACACAGAATCAAATCTTCAGAAGGAAGAGTCATCGTACAAAGTAGGAACAAGCCATGTAGCTCATTATGATTGAGAATGTCCTTTAAGAAAGCAACCCAACTTGCCCCATTATCCTATTTTGGCTTTTCATATACTTGTCAAACCACCCCCCACCTTGAAGTGTACTATTGAGATTGTTTCTCATGGAAAGCATCCCAGATGACAATGCTTTGCTACATGAACACAACTATTCGCACTACTGCCCAGTATGTCCTCCTGCCACTGGGGAGAGTTTCCCCCTATTTAGTTCATCAAATCTCTTCAGCGCAGGAGGTCAGAAAATCCAGAAAAGCATGGAATTCATTTTCAGGAAGTGGGAATAAGGAGGACATGAGCTGGTTAGTTACTTTCAGCTCGGGGTTCAAGTCTGTAAAAAACGGTGGTCACCAATTTAGTGCATTGCAAGATTGTTAACAGCATTTAGTGACGGTTGGTCAAAGGGTAAATATAGATCATGACACCAGTGGCAACTCCCTTTATCTCTTTTTAAAAGAGTCTTTTCCATGAACCATAGAGAGAAGACATGTCCTTTTTATTGCACTAGCTAACACATATCTCGCAGATTCTCTACCACCTTGTCACTGTTTCAAATATTTGATCCATATAGTTAATTATCCACATGTTATAGAACCTGACTGATGTTCACTCTAAACATTTAAAATGTATCATGTTCCTATTTGTTTAAGTGAATTTATGCTGTGCTCAGTGTTTATTTAGAACACTGTATCAAATTGCAAGGAATTTGGGAAATATCCAATAGAATAGCTGACCTCATCTTACCTTGGCCTGTTGGTATATATGTGGGCTGTTAGCAAGTGTCAAGTTTCTTGAACAGATGACCTCACAGTGGCGTGCCAGAGGGTTTAGTTTGAAATTGCTGGAGGCTGCAAGAATCTACAAAAGACCAAATCATAAGCACTCAGTCAAACAAGTCAGGCCTGAAAATCAGTCACATCTCTCCATCACATCATCCTGACCATTCCACTCTACCCTATCATAGTCTCTACCTGGTCATTGAATCTTTTCCTAAATTTCATTTATAAATCACCCAACCATTGAATCCCCTTCTACAACCCATACACACTGTATGTTATCATTGATTCTCCCCCATGCATTTAGCGTTTAATGTAACCTACTCCAAATCTTCATCAAGAATTGCCAGAAAATCAGCATTAAATCTACACACACCGTTTAGGCAGAGTCCCCACAACCCATCCACCCACCATGCCAAGTGTTGCAGACTATAATCCTTCGCTGGATTTCCCAGCAGCTGTGAAGTTACTTGTACACATCACCCTGTTAATGTGCCATTAATATCTGATTCACTGGGAAAGGGAATGTATTGCCAGTCTGAGTGCACATCCTTTTGATATAAAGCTGTGGAGTACAGAGAACGATCACACAGAAAAAGATAGCTTACCTCCAGGGCTTGATTTTTACTGATGTTAAGTCTCTCTGTCCCTCCATCATAAATATACTGAACCATGCACTGCCAAGGAAAAAGATACAGAATCAAAATGAGACTATGCACTAAGCTCTACCTTGAAAAAAAATAACAAATAAAAAAAAAAGTGTCTTTCTACAGTTGCTTTCACGCTATCCCAAGTGTTTTATAGTCAATGAAGTGCTTTTGAAATAACCACCATTGTTTGGCAAGCAAATGGCACATTGCAATGTCCCACGAACCAGCAGTACGATGAAGCACCATTTAATTCAGATTGTCTGCTCCTGATTGAGATCTGGCAGGATACCTTAAGTTAGCTACCAACATCACATTACCTGGTTCAATATAAAGTTTGTTGTTCCATTGATAGTTACCTCGAATGTATTGTACTGGACATCCTTAATCTCAATGGGGTTACAGGTCTTAGCATCAGCAAGAGGGCAGGCTGCAATTAGCTTTTTGAACCTGAAGTGTGAGAAAAAACATCCATGACTGTAGGAAGTATCCTGGGTAGATAATCATTCATTACTGCAATTAAAACATTGGACCAAGTGTGATTCACAGTGACACTCCCCAGGGAAATCCTGTCCAGTGATTCAATGTTACTCAGGAATTACAGGATGATTACAGTGGAGAAGGCCATTCAGCCCCATTGTATCTGTACTAGCTCTTGAAATCAGCATTTCACTTACTGCCATTGTCCTGCACTCTGCCTGTAATCCTGCATATTGCTCCTTTCCAAATAACAGTCTAATTTCCTTTTGAATGTGCAGAGGACAGATTCGTTCAAGACAATCAGGCAGGGCACACGAGACCATAAAAAAACTTTCACAACTTTTTCTCCTCATCTCCTCTGTCCAGCTTTTTCATAATTTGAAAACCTCCATTACATCAGCTCTCATCATCTCTTCTCAAAGAAAAAACAGTTCTAACTTCTCCAATCTATCCTTATTATTCAAGTTCCTCATTCCTGGAAACACTTGTAAATCTCTTCTGCACTCTCTCCAATGCATTTTTTTTTACAATCCATTCAGGGGATGTGGGTGTCACTAGCTGACCTAGCATTTATTGCCCAGCCCTAACTGCCCTTAAGAAGGTTGTGATGAGTTGCCTCTTGAACTGCTGCAGTCCATTTAGTGTAGGCGCATCCACAGCGCTGCTAAGGAGGGAGCTCCAAATTTCTATCCAGCAACAATGAAGGAACAGCAATGTATTTGCAAGTCAGGATATTGTTTGCTCAGAGGGGAATTTGCAGGTGGAGGTGTTCACATGTCTCAACCCCTCTTGTCCTTCTTGAGAACAATGGTCTTGGGTGTGGAAGGTGCTGCCTCAGCAGCTTTGATGTACAGGGATTCTTCTATAATGCGATAGTTGTGTTCTTGTGCAACCCCACAGTATAGAAAGATTGTGCTGGCAATGTAATCACATGACAGAAAACAGTTTTAGAAAACAGTGTCCCCAATTCGTCAATCACATTACAAAGAACTTGTGTTAACGAAAGCTGTTATAGCAGAACGATCTGTAATTCCATGCAGCATCTTGTAGATGGCACATGCTGTGGTAGTGAATGGAGTGAATGCTTGTAGATGTGGTGCCAATCAAGTGGATTACTTTGTTCTAGATGGTGTCAATCTTCTTGAGTGTTATTGGAGCTGCAATCATCCAAGCAATTTGGAAATATTTAATCATACCCCTAGCATGTGCCTTATAGATGATGCTAAGCTTTGGGGAGTCAGGAGGTAAGTTCTTCGCTGCAATACTCATAGCCTTTGACCTTGCCACATAGCCACATTGTTAACATGGCTTGTCTAATTCAATTTCTGGTCAATAGCAATATCTAGGATGTCCATAATTGGGTATGTAAACATCTAAATATATTAACTGAATGTTAATAGTGATGGTTAGATTCTCTCTTGCTGGAGATAGTCATTGTCCAGCATTGGTGTAGCTTGAATGTTACTTGTCACTTATTAGTCCAAACTAAACATTGTCCATGTCTTGTTGTGTTTATCATGGATTACTTCAATATCTAAGGAATCATGAATGATCCTGAATGTTGCAGCATCAGTGAACATTTCCACTTCTGACCTCATGATGGAGAGATTGGTGATTAGTGAAGCAGCTAAGGATTGTTGGGTTAAGAGGACTCTGAGGAAGTCATGTAGTGAGATCCTGGAGCTGAGAGGATTAATCTCCAACAACTACAATAATACTCCTTTCTGCTCAGTATGACTCAGCCAGAGGAGAGTTTCCCCCGATTTTGACTATGTCCAATTTTGCCAGGGATCCTTGATCCCACACCCAATCAGATGCTATCTTGATCTCCAAGGCAGTCACCCTCACCTCTGGGCAGCTCTTTTGTTGATGACTGGCCCAGTCAGGAAGTCAGGAGTTGAGGGATCCTGGTGGTATCCAAACTGGGTGTCAATGAGCAGATTATTCCTTCTTCAGAGCATTGTTGATGACCATTGTTCACTCTAATTATCTTCTCTCCTACATACACCTCTGAAATAGCAGTGGGTTCAAAAATTATAAGTCTAAAACCATACCAGAGAATGGCATCAGTATGCCATCTCATCAGCACAGAATCTTCAAGCGACTGTGTAAACACCCAGCTTAGAGGGAACATTGTTAACAAGTCCTTCCATCACTGCTTATGACTGAGAATAGACTGATAGAGTAGTAAATGGCTAGGTTTGGTTTGTTCTGCTTTGTGTGCACAGGGCATGCTTTGACAATTTCCCACATTGTTTGGAAATGCCAGTGTTCAACCAAACTGGAGGAGCTTGGTTAGCGGTACAGCAGGTTCTGAAGCACAGGTATTCAGTACTATAACCAGAATGTTGTCAGGGCCCATAGCCTTTGCAGTATCCAGTATCTCCAGCTGTTTTTTGATATTTCATGGAGTGAATCGAATTGGCTGAAACTGGCATTTTTGTAATGCTGGAGACCAATGGACAAGACCAAGATGGATCATCGATTTGGCACTTCTAGGTGAAGATTATTGCAAGTGCTTCTGCCTTATCTTTTGTACTGATATGTTGGCTCACACAACTTTGAAGATGGGGGTATTTTCCAGGAGAAGGAAAATCTAGAAGCAAAAGGACCATCTCAGCAAACTCTATAGGCAGGGAGCACTGAACTGCCTTCCCGGTCTTTCCCTCTGCCCACTAGACCCATATTCATTTTTAGGGATCAGTCTGTATATGTATAAAGGGGTTAGAGTTTTAACTGTAGCATTATATGTCAACAGTTTATAATTGTTTATCTGTAGTTAGAATCTATTTATTTGTAATAAATATTCAATCTTGTTAAGCACAGGAACCTGGTCTGTGCTTTCGGTCAGCCTGAGTGTAATGACAGATAAATTGGGGAATTTTACCTACTTATAAAATGCTTAACTTTTGTAATAACTCTTAGAATAGCAAGGCTTGATTTCCAGTGCATTATCCCAGAGGGTATAATGGGAAGATGGAATTGGAGGTGAAGACCAATATATTTTCCACAAAATCAATCCAGCAGCCATGTTGTTTAGGATGCAAATAAAAACTAAATACAGTAGATGTTAGAAATCTGAAACAAAGAGGGAAACTCAACAGGTTTGGCAGCAAATGTGTCGAGAAAACAAAGTTAATACTTAGTGCCCATTTTACTCTTCTTCAGAACTGAAAATGCTGCCATATCTTCTGTGTTTCTCCAGAATTCTGTGAGTTTGTTCATTAAGACTTGGCTATTTCAGCGGTGGTTCAGAGCCCTACTTTCATTGAAGAATAATGAAACTGCCCACACAGAGTATATTCTGCGTCCCTGCATATTCCAAGTGATGTTCCATGTGGATGATTACTTATTCATCAGCTGGGAGGAAGGTGGTCTGTTCATGATAATCTGAAGGGGGCTTCCTTGCCAATGTTTGACTTGGTGCCATGACACTTCATTGAATCTGGATTCGATGTTGATGACTTCCAGGGGAACTCCCTCCTGATTGTATACCACTGCGCCATCACCTTTGCCTGTTCTGCCAGGGGGACAGGATGGAGTGAGGAACATTGTCTGATAGGTAAGAGTAAGTGAGTTTGCTTTGCCAATTTGGCACTAGCCCCTAGTTGATGGGCAGGAGTAGTTGGTGTTTTCTAGGTATCTAAGTTGATGGGCTATTTGCTTTCAATCTTTGAGAGCTTTTAAAAGTTGGACATAATCAAATGGCTTGTTTGACTATCTCAGTTAGTAAGTTAAGTATGTCTGGAATAACATGCAGGACAGACAGCATTTTACAACAATCAAAGGTCATCATTAAACAAATTAATTACAGCTGCCTGAATTCTAATTCTACCATCTGCCATGGTGGAATTTAAACTTAGGACCTTAGAGCATTGCGAAAATCTCTGGATCACTAACCAGTGACAATTCCTCTGCACCATTACCTCACCCCTTCACATCCTTTCTAAAGCATGGTGCTTGCAATTAAACTCAATGTTCCAGCTAAACCTGCACTGTTCCTTACAGATGTTCAACACAACTTCCTGCCTTTTCCAATTTGTCCACACTTAACTTCATCTAACACTTGTCCAGCCATTCAACTAATTTGATGGTCCCCTTTTTGTAGTTATACGTTCACAGTTCACAATGCCTCCAAGTTGTATTTCATTATAAATTTTGAAATTGTGCGGTGTTCGCACAAGTCTAGGTCACTAATATATATGAGGAAGAGCAATGACCCAACAATGAACCTGAGGAAACTAGATTACTGACTACTAGACTTCCTCTGACCTTAAATATGTCCAGTATGAACTAACCTCAGCTTCCTGTCACTCAGCCAATTCCATACTAATGCAGTTACTGCCCCTTTTATTTAGAGGTTATTGATTGTGCCAAGAATATACAGATAGCAGTTTCTGGCACTAACTTATTGGGCAACTTCACCCTGCAGTTGCTGCAAAAACAAAAGAATCTCACATTCTTGGTACTGTGAATCAGTTCATAATGATCATATTTTAGTTTACACAATATGCTTTTCCAACCTCAACACTCTGTACCAAACTGTTTGGTTGAGAATGTGGCAAAGCACAAAGTCTTACCGGGATGAGGCAGCTGCCAGCACTGCCCGATGACCATAGAATGGTTTCCCCTCCACCAGAAATATGATGTCTGACTGTTCTCGGTGATTCAGTAAAGTGGAATCTGCAAGAAGGAAGCATCAAGGAGTTAAATCTATAACCATCTGACCCTACCGCATCTCAGTAGTGTGTCTCCCCAGAAAACGACATACATTTCTTTAGTGCTTTACACAATCGCCCGACCTTTCAAAGTACTTTACAGTCAGTGAAGTATAATCTCTGCTATAATGAACAAAATGCAATTGCCAATTTATGCACAGCACTGTGCACACTGTAAATAGCAAAGTGATAATGAGCAGACAATCTGTTTAGTGACACTAGTTAAGGGGTAAATATTGGGCAGGAATCCAGTGATTACACCTGGCTAAGAGGCAGATGATGCCTCAATTTAAATATCTCATCTGAAACACAGCACTTCTGGGAGTGTACCACTCCCCCAATACTGCTACAGAATGTCTGCCTGGATTTTTGTGCACAGGTCAGGAGTAGGACTGGAACCCCAAACCAACCGGCAGAGAGGCACAAGTGGAGTTCCAACTGAGCAGTAGCTGCTACAGCCACCCCAGCCTATCCAAGAGGATTGACCCATTCTGTGACAGCGAGGGAAAAAGGTGATCTAATGTAGAAACTTATAACTGAAGTGAGACATCTAGGAGTAGGTCCAGCTCCTGCAAATGTGACAACCTACAACATCTCATGCAACAGCAGCACATTACATACAGCACATTAGCTCAGCAAGCTAACATACATACTTATCAACCACCTGAGCTACAAATCTTCTCAAAAATTCCGAATACAGGTGGTATTATCAGATTAGAATCATTAGAAATAAGGGCCATGCAATTCCCTGGTCAACAGCGCTGGCTTTGGTCCTTTCCTCAGACACAAAACATTGAATCTGGCCATATCTGCATTCTCCACCCAACGTAAAGCACATGCCTCACCCTTGCCCTTTTGTTGCCCGTGTCGGCCCTTGCACTTTCCGGATAGTAGGGAGTATATTTTGTTCAGAAACTCATAGTAAGATAGCAAAGTATCTCCTAATGGAGCTATGAGCTGGCTCCATGCTACAACATTAGTGGCGCAAGGATTGCAATGTCGATATAACTACTGAAGGTCGGGCTATCATTTTGTTCCACTTGTTGAGTAGACCATACAATACTCACCAGGTGCAGCCTTGATCTTCTCACCACTCTCCTGAATCACGGGGATAGGATAAGGCCCATAGCAATGGCTAAAGATGGCCGCCAGCTGCCGCATAAGAGCATTGTTCTGAAAATGTAACACAAAGACACTGCATCATATTAATCATTTGGTCTGTACCCAGCTCATTCAATACTTGGCAGATATACTCAGCTCTCAACACTCTCAGAATCCTTATGCTCAGTTCAGTCAAACAATTAAAAACTTCACATACTACATTGTAGACCAAGCACTGTCCAAGCTCACTATCACACATTTATGGAGACTGTAATATCCTCAATGAGTTTCGTAATGCTTTTCAGCCATCACAATTAAGCATTTATTTTGAAGCAATATATTAATCCTTTTAATTCTTTTAGTCTCGGCTGTATCATTGAATATATTCAAAGGCTGAGTTTGACACATTTTTTTGATACAAGTGAGTCAAGAATTATGGCAGGAAAGTAAGGCCATAATCAGATCAACTGTGAGCTTACTGAATGTGACAGCAGGTTTAAGGGGCTACCCCTACTCCTGTACCTACTTCTTACAACCTTATGGGTCTGCAGAGGAGTTGGTTACAAGGAGATTTAGAATATCAAAATGTGTTATAACTTTATAAATGAGAGAGTGCAATCTGTACTGTCACACTATGGTAGAGGAGATTAAGAAATTCATATTTTGTTGTCAGAGTCTGCTAAATTAACACCTGTAACAGCCAAAACTGTTAGATTGAGATTTATAATAACAGAGACAGGCAGATAATATTGTTGTCTGCTCCACCCTCCTCTCTGACCTATCACCTTCATCCCCACCCCCATCCACCTATCTTGGCTACCTTCTCCTCAGCTTCACCCCCCTCCCATTTATCTCTCCATTCCTAATGAAGGTTTTTTGCCCGAAATGTCAATTTTCCTGCTCCTCGGATGCTGCCTGACCTGCTATGCTTTTCCAGCACCACTCTAATCAAGACTCAGATTTCCAGCATTGCAGTCCTCACTTTTGTCTGGGTAATATTGTTGCGTTGAATGAGGACAAAATTGTACCTTGCTCAGGCGGAATATGTCAAACATGAGGGTGAGTCCTTGGGTGATCATTTCTTGACTGTATACATCCTTCACAGAATCAAAGTCCTTGAGCAAGTTCAGAGTTATGGTCCACTGCCGTTTGATCAGTGAGGTTTCCAGGGACTTCAGCCAGGAATGTAGAGTCCACAGAACACCTTGGGGTGTGAAGAACAAACTCTTAAGAAAAGAGAAGGCTTTCTCTCCACTCTTCATCCCCACCATCTCCACCACCTCCAATGAAAAAGCTACAGATCTTTACCTGAGGCACAAGCATACCTGACATGTACATATTTTACATAACCACAGCACAGGTAATTAGATCAAGTCTGTAATCTATAAAAAGATGAGCGAGGGTTGAGAATTATTCAATTCACTATGGTACCAGACAGGCCAGAGTTTCCAAAGCAGCTAAAGAGAGAGTGCACGATAAGAAGAAATCTGTTGTGAGAGTTTAAAGAGAGGTTACTGTGTTAGCATGTGATGAAGTACTGTACTCACCATGGTTGTGTAACTCTACGGTGATGTCAAGGTAATTATGTTCAGCACTCTGATTCAGGGCATCGCGCAGAGCTTTCCTCTGAGCTTTACTGCTGCGATTTACCCCAGATTTCAGAGCCTGCTGGTTGCTGATCTCTGCCCCTTCAGCAAGGATGTCCTCCAAGGACATAATGTCACTTTTTTGGGTGTCTGGCTGTGACAGAAGCTTCTGTAACACATTCCTGAGCAACAATGTAAAACAGAGTGTGTTAGCAGAAAAATACAAAATATATATTTCCATGTTGTATGATTCTACGATTCTATATAACTAAATACAACACTGCACTTTAATCAGTGAAAGACAATGTATCTTTGACTGGAAATGATCAGCACACAGGGCAAACTACTCACAAGTACTTCCAGTCCCTCATTAAAAGGTTTCCCAGCTATAGCTATATCTCTCTTTATCACACCACACCCTTACTATAAAACTCTCAGTTATGACACTGTCCTTCTCATTCTGATCATAGTATATTGTTCTCAACTGCAACACTCACCCTACCCTGCAGCAATCACAGGCTAAGGAAAATTCTATAAACTACCACACCCCAAATACAGGTTCTCTGATACAACAGCTTCTGTTACTCTCACCTAGTAGAAGTAGTGAGCCTATTCTCATATCTCACCTGCGTCCATGGGCAGCAGCCTGACTGAAGGGGTTAGTAATTCCTTGCAGAGATGCAGTAACTCCATTTTTACCAGTGCATCCAGCCAGGAGATCAGCTCCTTTTGCCAATAGCAAACTGACCAGATCTAGGTGACCTGTAAACAACAGAATGAGAATAAGAAGGGCACAGTAGATAAAGGACTACAGGAGAGGGGGGCATTCCTCAGCAAGGGAGGATATTATCTATAGGTATGGTGAAGAGATAGTTTAGAATCTATGTTTAATAGAGAAAATGACATTTCATAACTTAGTTTATATCAAAATACTCATTCACAGGTCGATGGAATCACCGGCCAGGCCAATATTTATTGCCCACTCCTAACTATCCAGAGGGTAAGAGTCAACCGTATTGCCATGGAGCTGGAGTTACATGTAGGCCAGACCAGGTAAGGATGGCAGTTCCTTTCCCTAAAGGACATTAGTGAACCAGATTGGTTTTCCCAACAATCAGCAATGGATTTGTGGCCATCAGTCAACTCTTAATTCCAGATTTTGTTTTTTATCATGGTGGAATTTGAGCATGGGTCCCCAGATTATTACCTGGCCTCTGGATTAACAATTCAGTGATAATACTACTAGGCCATTGCCTCTCTCTATTACAGGGAAGGTCATCTTATAAAGTGGGATATACAGGAAGATATCTTGTACAATTTTGTTGGAAATGGCTTCCTATACATAGTATGTAGTATAAGATGAAAAGGCATGTTAAACACTGAGATCTAGACAAGGGCATGTGATGTTTGCTCGTTTTTTAAAAAAAATCATTCATGTGGTGAGAATCATCGGTAAGGGTAGAACTTATTGTTCATCCCTGATTGACCTTGAGAAGGTGGTAATGAGCCCGCTTCTCAAACAGCTGCATTCCATATGATGTAGAAACACCAACAGTATTAGGGAGGAGCACCACTGAAGGAACAGCAATATGGTTCAAAGTGTGACTTGGAAGAAATTTGAAGATAATAGTGTTCCCATGCATCTGCTGCCCTTGTCCTTTGAGAGTTTTGGAAAGTATTGTCAAAGGAGCCTCGGTGAGCTGTTGCAGTACATTTTGTAGATGGTACACACTGATGCCACTGTGCATCAGTGGTGGAAATAGGGAATTTGAAGGTGGTGAATGGAGAGCCAATCAAGCGAGGTGCTTTGTCCTAAATTATGTTAAACTCCTTGAGTGTTGTGGGAGCTGCACCCTTCTAGGTAAGTGGAGAATATTCCATCACACTCCTAACTTGTGCCTTTTGGATGGTGGGCAAACTTTGGGAAATCAGACGATGAATTATTCACTGTAGAGTTCCAGCCTATGACCTGCTTTTGTAGCTGCTGTATTTACATTGGTGGCTTCTGACCAATAGTAACCCCTAGAATGTTGATAAGTGTGGATGTCAGTGATGATAATACCATTAATTGTCAGACAGATGGTTAGCTTCTCTCTTGTTGGATATAAACATTGCCTAGCACTCTCGTGATGTTCAGCCTAATGTTGAAGCCTACATGTTGTCTGGGTCTTTCTGCATATGGTCATGAACTGCTTCAATATTTAAGGAACTAGAAAATAATAGTGCAATCAGCAGTAAACACTGCCACTTCTAACCTTATTATTCAGGGAAGATAATTAATAAAGCAGCTGAAGCTGGTTGACCTATGAGATAACCTTGATGAACTACTGCAGAGCTGTCCTGAAGCTGAAACCACCAAATCATCTTACTTTGTGTCAGTTATTACTCCACCAGTGGAGAGCTTTCCTCGATTCCCATTGACTCTAGTTTTTCTGCAGCTTCTTGATACCCAACGTTAACATCAAAGACAATTGCTTTCACTTTGCCTCTGCAAACCTGCTTCATCATTCATGTTTGGACCAAGACAGTATCCCGTGTCTTCTACCATTTCTTGATATCACATGGAGCGAGGTGAATCAACTGAAGACTGACACCAATTTGGGACTTCAAATATGCTAAGTTGGATCAGCTACTCAGCACTTCTGGCTGAAGTTTGTTGCAAATGCTTCACCCAATTCTTTTGCACTGATGTGCTGAACTCTCCCAACATTGAGGTTGGAGATAATGATGTACCTTCTTCTCTGGTTCACTACTATTTATAACTGTTTGTGACTGAACTGGACAGCGTAGAAATAATCTGTTATTTGAGGAATTGCTGTGCTATGTCGATCACGTGTTGCTTCGATTGTATGGCTGCATGTTTGTGTTATCTTGCATTGTAGTTTCACCAGGGATGGACAATAACCTCTCACCCAGCCAGTGTTACCACATTTCATAAAAGAGTAAAATGTTGCCATCTCATTTTTAGGTATAGTGGGTGTATACTCTCCTGCCCTTGTCATTGAAATTCCTTGTCACCAATTGTCCAGCTTGATGGCAGTGGGAGGGTGGGGGAATATGCCAAGTCACATGGTTATAGATTGTTTCAGCTGATTCATGGATGTCCAGTTTTATGTTGTCAGATCTGTTCTAAATCTTTCTTATTTAGCATACTGGTAGCCCTGCACAAAATACAAAACATGCCCTCAGTTTGAAGATGGGAGTTTTGTGTGCACATGGACTGTATGGTGGTCACTTATATCACTGCTGTCGTGGACAGATCTATTTGCAATAGATAGGCTGATGAGGACAAGGTCAAGCAAGTTTCATTCCCTTGTATTGGTCCTCTCACCACTTGCTTCAGATCTAGTCTTGCAGCTACATCCTTCAGGACTCAACCAGCTCAGTCAGTAGAAATCCAAGGAAGGGATTGTGTTTAAGAAAGTAATTTAAAAAACAGGATGCAACTTCTTTATGATGCAGCCTTTTTGACAGGACCTGAGATGAGATGTTCAATTCCAATTTACATCAAATGTATTTATAATTTAGTTAAAAATTCAGATAACCTTTTCCACATCACCAAACTGTGATCTATTATTAGGGCATTTGCTTTAATATATACACTGACTACGGCACAAATGTGAAAGGTATAGAGGCAACCGAATGAAAGGCTTCTGTCATCACTGCAACAGATCTTGCTGAAAGGGTCAGATCCACTCTCTCTATTCCCTTCCCAACACTGACCCTTCCCCTAGCTATTGTGTACCTGCTGCGGCTGCCAGCTGTAGAGGTGTTTCAGACCAATTTCCTTCACTAATACAGCCATCGACGTGGGCCCCAGCATCCAATAGCAACTGCACAGGCACACA
The DNA here is from genome assembly GCF_004010195.1 of Chiloscyllium plagiosum. Lineage (NCBI taxonomy): Eukaryota > Metazoa > Chordata > Chondrichthyes > Orectolobiformes > Hemiscylliidae > Chiloscyllium > Chiloscyllium plagiosum. The sequence continues at coordinate 47,927,421 of NC_057735.1, forward strand.
GAGAGAATGTCACACAGAGGACAACATTGCAAGTGTAGACTTAATCACTTACATAGAATTACACTCAATTACATACAGAGAAATAATATTTACAGGCAAAAACAGACAGGCCATTCCACCCTCTCTGTCTGCCTTTAGCTCACCTGAGAATTCTCCACTTTAATTATTTCTAGTCCCATCAAGTCCCCGTGTCCCTCGGTTCCTCCCTGCATGATGTAAACTCTAGTCCCCTCTGCCCTCTGTATCCCTCCATTCCTACCCTGCCTACGTATCCTTCCAATCACAAATTGTCCCTGTCTCCCTCCATTCACAGCCTGCCCCCTCCATTCTTATCTACTCCATGAGAAACTTCATTCTTCTGCAGTCCTTTTTTAGTTCTATAATATCCCTATCCATCAGATTTCACCCTGTGCCCACCATTTATGTCCTTCTCCATCAAATATGCAGCTTGGTCCAGTTGAGGTATTTTAAAAAAGTAAGGTGATTGATTGGATGGAGACAGCGAAGTGCTTCTCCAGTAAGGGTGTGAGAATGGTTAAGATAACAGGAAGACTAGAGTTGGGCTGTTCAGAAGTGAAATACACAAGTTGTGGAAAACAGAAACTTCCAAATGTTGAGGGTGCTGGTCTTCCAATGGAATTTTCAACAGATCAATTTTGTTCAATCAATCTAGAAATTATGAAGCTAAGGCTGATAAATGGATTTTATAATCTAACTGAATAACAGAACGAGCTCAAAGGGATGAATGGTCCAGTTCAACTTATGGTCAATGATAAGTCGCAGAAGGTTTATTGTTATAATGGTGCTGTTGAATGTCATGGGAAGTTGGTTAGATCTCTCTTGCTGGAGCTGGTAATTGCCTGACAATTGTATATTGTGAATTAGCCCACTATGACCCCAAGCCTGAACATAGATCAGGTCTTGTTACATATACATTGACAGACTGCTTCAGTATCTGAGGAGTCATTAATGATGCTGAGCACTGTGAAATTTGTGAACATCCTCACTTCTGACCTTATGAAAGGAGGGAAGGTCTTTGATGGAGCAGTTGAAGAAGATTAGGTCAAAAATAGGCATAGCTTCACTACTCTTTTTCAAAACAGTGCCATGGAATGCTTTGCATTCACCTGAAAGGGCAATCAGAGCCTTGGTTTAAATTCTTACACAACAGGCATCACTGACAATTGTGTGGCACTCCCTCAGTACCGCACAGGAGTGTGAATTTAATTTATGAGATCAAGTATCTAAGATGGGATTTACAGAGACAAACATCAGACTCAGAGAACAGTGTGATTCACTGAGACATGGTTGACAACATGGAGAAATGGAGAGTAGTTATATGATCTGGGGAGATGGGTTAGCCCCAAAGAGAGCAACAAATTTGATGTGCCTAACATCCTTGAACTGCTTCTAAAAACCCTGCCCCTGAGGTAAATCAAAATCTCTCAAACAATGGCACAATCTCCAACATCTGAAATTACCCTTCATTAATCCATGGAAAGTTGGAAGTACTCAATGTTTACTCAACTAAATCTACAAAATTGACACACTCTTGTACCTGTGTGATTGACAGATGACCAAATGCAACTGCAAAAGTGAGAGCAGTCCAGTGTCTAGTCTCTGTATGGACAGATGGGCACTGCTGAGAATAACCTGGCACCTGAAAATCAAGCATGACAGTTTAGGAATTTCTCAAGCTGAGCAAGTCAGTGTAGAAATAATCAATATTTAGTCTGTTTGAACACTGGATCATTGTTTATATAGAGGCATCCAAATTAAAGCTGACACAGTTCATTAAACATCAGGGAGATCAGGTATAAATGGTCAAACATGATTTGCTGTGACACTGTGTCAGGGTCCAGGTTTAACAGGAATATCCCGCATTTGGACTAGGGTTGATTTGTTATACGTTCACCCCATAGGTTACTCTTGTGAAATGCAATGACTTCTTTGGATGCACTTTCATGTGAAGGCAATGTGCCAGTTACCACGATGGCACAGTGGTTAGCACTGCTGCCTCACAGCGCCAGAGATCTGGGTTCAATTCCCGACTCAGGTGACTGATTGTAGAGTTTGCACATTCTCCCCGTGTCTGTGTGGATTTCCTCCGGGTGCTCCGGTTTCCTCCCACAGTCCAAAAATATGTATGTTAGGTGAATTGGCCATGCTAAATTGCCTGTAGTGTTAGGGGAATGGGTCTGGGTGGGTTGCACTTCGGTGGGTTGGTGTGGACTTGTTGGGCCGAGGGGCCTGTTTCCACCCTGTAAGTAATCTAATCTAATCTCTCCAGCATCATTTTCCAGTGACCCAATGTCCACTTTTGACTCTCTTTTGCTCTTTACTTATCTAAAAAAACTCTTACAGTCTTCCTTTATATTACTGGCTAGCTTACCCTCATATTTAATCTTCTCCCTCCTTATTTCTTTTTTTGTTGCCCTCTGTTGGTCTTTGTAAGCTTCCCAGTCCACTGCCTTTCGCCATATTATATGCTTTCTGTTTTGCTTTTCTGCTATCCCTGACTTCCCTAGTCAGCCATAGTTCGGTGGGTCGGTGTGGACTTGTTGGGCTGAAGGGCCTGTTTCCACAATGTAAGTAATCTAATATCTTACCTGAATATCAATGTCTGCTCCAGAGGTTAGCAGAACCTGGACCATGGCCTCATCTCCACTGCTCGCTGCATACATCAGTGGAGTCAATCCCTGAACAGAAGAAACAGCATTTGATCATCCCCAGTAAATAACCAATTCTGAGGTTAAGCTGTCCTCTGAACTCATGGAGCTCATGCTCAAAGGCAAATTTTAGAGATCACTTTCACACAAAGGGAGAAGCAGAGACTAAGTAACACATTACCATACTAAGTTGATTAACTCAATTCTTGCTCCCAAAGAACGTGTGCAATTTATCAAATGCAAGCTTATACTGCACTACAAAACACCCCCAAGGGTTCAGCAACTGTAGCAGAAATGAAGGTGGTTGAAGGGAACATTCATATATTTGAATAATGAGGCAGAAAAGAGAACATTAGTCCATGCTGGGTTGAGATGTAAACTAGGAAAATGCAGTGTCAGTTGGATCGATGGCATAGTGAAATATCACACAACAAGAGATACCTCCTGTCTCATCAGATACTCTGGTGAAGTATGAAGTATATCCTGCTTACAGTAAGCATCATGGAAATGTGTGGAATGTTGACTTTGCAAGGAGATGTGGTCATGTCTTGTTCTGGACAGTGATTAATGGAGGTACAGCGACTTGAATGTTGCACTGATGTTCAATCTGACCTCTCCTATTCTCCATGTGTACGAACAAACTCACTGTCCATCTTGCCTGTTGAGTTTATGTAGACTTTTATCAGATTTCTCCATTTTTTAAAAACATTTTATTCAGAAAAATCTGATTAATACTGGCTACTACATTCAGACAATGGCATCGTAGAAAACGACCCCTAATGTACATGATGTTTCATCCTGTTTGAATGCACAACTGAATTATCAATTTGACTTACTATTTTCTTAACTGAAGTGTCTGAAAACTCAGTTGGAGGCAACATTAATAGATGTCAACAAGAGTGCATCAGATTCTAAAACAGGCAATAATTAAACAGTTGCCCGCATACTCATGATTGAAACATTTGGAAGGGATTAGATTAGATTCCCTACAGTGTGGAAATAGGCCCTTCGGCCCAACAAGTCCACACAGACCCTCCGAAGAGTAATCCACCCAGACCCACTTTCCTCTGACTAATGCATCTAACACTATGGGCAATTTAGCATGGCTAATCCACCTGACCTGCACATCTTTGGACTGTGGGAGAAAATCAGAGCAATCCCACACAAGGAGAATGTGCAAACTCCACGCAAACAGTCACCAGAGGCTGGAATTGAACCTGGGACCTTGATGGCGTAAGGCAGCAGTGCTAACCACTGAGCCACCGTGCCGGATTAGCTGCTACTTCCTGTTCTCCGAATTGAGAAATAAAACAAGAGCTTTGTTCCCCATTTTATAGTAATTTCATTACCCATACATAGTTAGTCAGATTTTACAATTCAATTAAGTGATTGAGTTTCTTGCTTTAGGTCTTTATGTTATCAAATAATCATGAAGGCCCCACTCCTAGTAGTATCCTTTTCCAATGTTTTCTCACCAACCTTTGCCTCCTATCTTCACTTTTCCTGAATTACTCAGGAAGGAGTGGCACTGCTGATCAAAGCTAGTATTATATTTGCAGGACCCAGTTTAAACCAATTCAACCTACTAATATGTTTTAACCATAAATTAACAACAGCTTATCTGTCTTTGGTGCATATTACAGACAACATAAAATTATATATAGAATCATATAATCAGAAATTTACAGCACTGTACAAGGCCCTTTTACCCAATGTGTCAGTACTGGTCAAAAGCAACCCCTAACTATTCTAATCCCATTTCCCAGCATTCGGCCCATAGCCTGGTATGCCTTGACATTGCGAGTGCACATTTAAATACTCCTTCACACTGTAGGGAATCTAATCTAATCCCTTCCAAATGTTTCAATCATGAGTATGCGGGCAACTGTTTAATTATTGCCTGTTTTAGAATCTGATGCACTCTTGTTGACATCTATTAATGTTGCCTCTAACTGAGTTTTCAGACACTTCAGTTAAGAAAATAGTAAGGCAGTGAGTTTCAGATTCACACCTCTGGGTGAAACCATTTTCCTCACATCTCAAGTAAACCTTCTGCCCCTTACCTTACATCTATGACCCTTGGTCAGTAATCCTTTCATTAAGAGGACAAGTTTCTTCTTGTTTATCGTATCTATACCCCTCATAATTTTACACATGTCAATCATGTTCCCTCTCAATCTCCTCTGCTCTAAGGAATATATTACTGACTGTCCTCTCCCTACCTGCTCACTAAGAGTATTGAGTCCCTCTGGTCCCAGCAATGCAGCAGCTGCTTTCACCAAATCAGTGCGACCGGAGTTCAACATCTGGAAACCCAGGTTCTGTCTCAGTTTCAGTTCTGCCTCCTTGGTGTCCAGTCCACGGGATGGATATAAAATGCTGTTAATCCTGTCAGAATCAAACAAAAATAAGTGAGATTCATTTTGATGTATTAAATTCTAACATAGATTAAATTCTGTTTCCCTTGGCTCTAAGGTCCAAAATCAGGGAACACAGGCCACTTAGGACAGAGATTAGTCAGAACCTCTTCACGTAGAGAGCTGTGAATCTTTGGAATTCTCAACATCAGAGGGCTGTGGAAGTTCAATCATTAAGTTCAAGACAGAGATTGAGATTTCTATTTGCCAAAGACACTAAAGGATAAGGGGATAGCATGGGAATTACGGCACTGAGCTAGATGATTAACTATGATTTAGAATGGCACAGCAGATTTATGGGGCTGAATGGCTTACACCTGCTCCTACAAGAAAAGATTTCTTCTCAACTGCATATATTCTTTTCAGCTCCAATGTTGAACATTAACTGGCTGAATTTCTACAGGAGCTGTGTAACGTTACTATTCCAATGTCCCATCCGAAATACTTCACAAATCAATTGTGGCTCAGTTGACAAAACACTCAGCGCAGCGGTTCAGAGATCTGAGCACACAATCCAAGCAGACACTCCAATTCCATGCAGACAAAATGCTACACCAACAGAAGCTCCAACTTTCAGAACTGACATTAAATTAAGCCCGTCTTCCTTCTCAGGTGGAAGGCAAGACGCTTTCGAAGAAAGGCAGCAAGTTCTCCCCAGTGGCTGGGCAATATTTATCTTTCATTCATATCATTAAAAGTGGGTCCTGATCATTTATCTCATTGTAGTAATGGGACTTCCTTCTGCACAACATTGGCTTTCACATTTCCAACACTGGCACAATAGAAATATCCCATGGGAAGAATACTTTAACATGTCCATGTCTTTCAGAAATTTAAGATACAATTTAGGTTTTCATGATAATTGGGTAATCATTACACAACATCAAGAGTGTTGTTCCAACTGGTGAGTTGGGAACCAAGGGAATAGGATTATGTTGAATAAAATGCACCTCTATTACATCAAGGATCAGTATCAGTGGGGTTCTCCATTCTCTCTGTGCGCTTAACATATAAACAGCAATGGGTCATTCAATCTCTCAAAACTTTATTCAAGTAGCGATCAGCTTATCTTTATCTTCACCCATTTATATGCAAAGTTTGAGTTAATGAAGCTTTGCTCACCGGAGTTGTCGGGGTTCAGAGTCTACACCTGGAAGTAGAAGCCTGGCCGCCTGCCGAAGGTCACCAACATCCACTGTGAGACTGCATCTGTGATCCGCCTGAGCAATACATACCCTGATCCACTCGACCACTGGTGGGAGAATCTCATATGGTCTGAAGGGAAAGAAATACACACAAAGACAACACAAGCCATGAGAACATGGATATGCATTTGACCTGGACTCCTCCTCACTTCAGAAGCTATTAAGTGGACATTCAACAAGCACCTTCTAATGGTAGCATGGCAAAGCGGACCTTCAAACATGCATGTTGTGTATGTCTCTCTGCACTGGCTCCAGGTCTGCACAATACATTCAGAGGAAGATCTTAGAAAATAATTCTGCCCAAGTTATTTCAAACTGTGCAAGCCACGAGATGGAGACAGCATGTTCAGCTAACCTCTACCTATATTGATAATGTCCCTTGGTGTAGCACTTCTCAAAACCTTTGGGGCCAATGAAATCAATTGTCAAAATCTGTCTCTTTGGTTTATCACCAAACCCTATTACCACTCTCATAGAAAGAGGGGGGGAATCCCATCTCGGTTGGGAAATTTTATAAGCTGACTATACAGTTTGAACATCCGTGATTTAAGCTGCATGAACTAAGATAATGATCGTCACCTCTCTTCACATGCAGGGTCAGTGGTTACCATATCTTGCATCCTACCCAACTTCAAAGATTTTTCACTTCTAGCAGCAATCATCATTCAATAAGAACTCAACAGTTATGTAAATTGTTTATCATATCTCTGAATGGTGTTTTAACTATAAAAGATCAAGTTCAATGATACTGTTTAATCTCAGGAGCATTTGATAAATGTGCAAACCAAACATCATTTCCCTTTCACAGCTTATTGTTTCAAAATAACAATAAAGTAACTTCGAGAAACAGTGAGCTGCTGAAAGTCAATCTTAGTTTATTGGTATCTGTTTCAGTCTTTGAGCTATGAAGGGGGCTAAAGCTGACAGCAGAGATCTGGCTTGAGTCAGACTTAGATTTATATTGTGGTTGAGTTTGCATCTCTGTTTCATGCTTTCAGAACTTTGAGGAGAGGGAGCAGCAGATTTTACAATTCTCTAATTTGTTGGTGTGGTTCAGATTTCCTAAAACATGCAAGACTGGAAATGTTCAAATAACTAAAAGCCCTGTGGAAAATATGGTGTTTTCCCAGAGTGACTCAGCTCAGCAAATTGTAGAATTAATCAGTTTGGGCATTTTTGAGAAGTTCCAATTTTAACTGTCTCACCTCTCACTGCCCAGTTTTATTTGTGGTGGCTCAGTGTTGGGATTCTCCCACTCCAGATGAGGGCAGTGCATATAGTAAAAGAGCCCATGAAGCGCCTCCGGCTCCCAGGAGTACGGTCCCTTTTTGAAATGGAGCTGAAATCCCTTCCCATGGTACTTTGCACCAAATTGATGGAAGTAATACATTGCTTGTGAGACCAGGTCACCTGTGGAATAGAAGCAGAATAGTTAGAGCCAATTCCACATGACATTAGTGCAACAACACTGAGGAGAGGGGTAATGGAATCTTGTCATCAAACAGAGACTATACTGCACCAGCTATATCAATGCTGTGGCTTTCTATTCTCTCATAGGATATGGGTGTCATCGATTAGGCCACCATTTATCACCCATCCCTAGTTGCCTTTGAGAAGGTAGTGGTGAGCTGCATTTTTGAGTTGTAGTCCATGTGCTGTAGGTACACCCACAATGCTGTTAGAGAGGGAATTGCAGGATTTTGACCCAGCAAAACTGCAGAACAGTGATGCAGTTCCAAGTCAGAATGGTGAACAGCTTGCAGGGAACCTGCAGGTGGTGGTGTTCCACATATCTGCTGCCCTTGTCCTTCGAGATGGAAGTGGCTGTGGGTTTGGAAGATACAGTCTAAGGATCTTGCTGCCAATACAGATTGGAGACTGGGTATATTCCAATCATCTCCAAGACACCGTTCAGTAGCATGAAGGATTATATACCATATTCCTGAGATAAGTATAGCTCCAACTCTGAATGAATCCAGGATACAGAAAGACAAAAAAGCTTACATAATTGCGATCTCATCACTACAGGATGTAGATAGTATGACACAATATGTAGACATTACAGTGGTGCTGGAAAACCAGGTCAGGCAGCATCCGAGGAGCAGGAAAATCGACGTTTCGGCAGGAACCCTTCATCAGACTCCTGCCCAAAACTTCGATTTTCCTGCTCCCCGGATGCTACGTGACCTGCTGTACTTTTCCAGTACTACTGTAATCTTGACTCTGATCTCCAACATCTGCAGTCCTCACTTTTGCACAGTATGTAGACAGGCCAACCAGGGGTGAGGCCATATTGGATTTGGTACTAGGCAATGAATCAGGCTAGGTGTTAGATTTGGAGATAGGTGAGCACTTTGGTGATAGTAACCACAACTTGGTTATGTTTATTTCAGTGATGGAAAGGGTTAGGTATATACCTATAGGTATATAGGGTAAGAGTTATAGCTGGGAGAAAAGCAATTATGATGTGATTAGGCAAGATTTAGGACCCATGGATTGGGGAAGGAAACTGCAGGGGATGGGCACAATTGAAACGTGGAGCTTATTCAAGGAACAGCTACTGCGTGTCCTTGATGCGTATGTACCTGTCAGGCAGGGAGGAAGTGGTCAAGCGAGGGAGCTGTGGTTTACTAAAGAAGTTGAATCTCTTGTCAAGAGGAAGAAGAAGGTTTATGTTAGGATGAGATGTGAAGGCTCAGGGCACTTGAGAGTTATAAGTTAGACAGAATGACCTAAAGAGAGAGCTAAGAAGAGCCAGGAGGGGACATGAGAAGTCGTTGGGGGATAGATCAAGGCTTTCTATAGGTATATCAGGAATAAAAGAATGACGAGAGTAAGATTAGGGCCAATCAAGGATAATAGTGGGAAGTTGTGCGTGGAGTCACAGGAGATAGGGGAAGCACTAAATGAATATTTCTCGTCAGTATTCACACAGGAAAAAGACAACATTGTCAAGGAGAATACTGTGATACAGGCTACTAGAGTAGATGGGATTGAGGTACACAAGGAGGAGCTGTTAGCAATTCTAGAAAGTGTGAAAATGGATAAGTCCCCTGGGCCGGATGGGATTTATCCTAGGATTCTCAGGGAAGCTAAAGAGGAGATTGCAAAGCCTTTGACTTGGATCTTTATGTCATCATTGTCTACAGGAATAGTGCCAGAAGACTGGAGGATAGCAAATATTGTCCCCTTGTTCAAAAAGGGGAGTACAGACAACACTGGTAATTAAAGACCTGTGACTCTTAGTTCTGTTGTGGGTAAAGTGCTGGAAAAGATTATAAGAGATAGGATTTATGATCATCTAGAGAGAAATAAGTTGATGAGGTATAGTCAGCATGGTTTTGTGAAGAGTAGATCATGCCTCACAAACCTTATTGAGTTCGTTAAGAAGGTGACCAAACAGGTAGAGGAGGGTAAAGTGGTTGATGTGGTATATATGGATTTTAGTAAGGCGTTTGATAATGTTTACCACAGTAGGCTATTGCAGAAAATACGGAGGCATGGGATTGAGGGTAATTTAGCAGTTTGGATCAGAAATTGGTGAGCTGAAAGAAGAAAGAGGGTGGTGATTGATGGGAAATGTTCATCCCGGAGTTTAGTTACCGCAAGGATCTGTTTTCGGGCCACTGTTTGTCATTTTTATAAATGACCTGGATGAGGGTGTAAAAGGATGGATTAGTAAATTTGCAGATGACAATAAGGTCGATAGAGTTGTGAATCATGCTGAAGGATGTTGTAGGTTACAGAGGGACATAGATAAGCTGCAGAGCTGGGCTGAGAGGTGGCAAATGGAGTTTAATGTGGAAAAGTATGAGGTGATTCACTTTGGAAGGAGTAACAGGAATACAGAGTCCTGGGGCTAATGGTAGGATTCTTGGTAGTGCAGAAGAACAGAGAGATCTCAGTGTTCAGGGACATAGATCCCTGAGGTTGCCACCCAGGTTGATGGGGCTGTTAAGAAGGCATATGGTGTGTTCACTTTTATTAGCAGAGGGATTGAGTTTCAGAGCTCATGCTTCTGGTGCAAAACTCTGGTGTGACTGCACTTGGAGTATTGAGTACAGTTCTGGTCACCTCTTTATAGGAAAGATGTGGAAGTTTTGGAAAGGTTTCAGAAGAGATTTACTAGGATGTTGCCTAGTATGGAGGGAAGGGCTTACGAGGAAAGGCTGAGGGGCTTGAGACTATTTTTGTTAGAGAGAAGAAGGTTGAGAGGTGACAGTATTGAGACAAATAAGATAATCAGAGGGTTAGATAGGTTGGACAGTGAGAGCCTTTTTCCTCAGATGGTGATGGCTAGCATGAGGGGACATAGCTGTAAATTGAGGGGTGCTAGATATAGGACAATGTCAGAGGTAGTTTCTTTACTCAGAGAGTAATAGGGGAGTGGAATGGCCTGCCTGCAACAGGAGTAGACTCACTAACTTTAAGGGCATTTAAATGGTCATTGGATCGACATATGGATGAAATTGGAATACCATAGGTCAGATGGATTTCATATTGGTTTCACAGTTCGGCACAACATCGAGAGCCGAAGGCGCTGCGCTGTAATGTTCTATGTTCTAAGATACACTGTTGTTTCTCACCAAGCCTCCTTCAACAGAATTTCCAAAAGTGAGGCTTCTACAACTTAGAAGGATAATGGCTGCAGCTCCACAGGAACTTCACCGCCATGTTTCCCTCAACATCATGTACTATCCCAACTTAGAACAAAATACTTTTCTTCACTGTTGCTGGGTCAAAATCCAGGAACTCCCTCTTTCACAGCAATCCCTTCATCTCATTGGCTACAGCAGTTCAGGAAGGTGGCTCACTTTCTCAAGGACAATTGAGAATGAACAGTAAATGTTGGCCTTGTCAGCAATCACCCACAAATGTACAAATTAAGGGAAAAAAAACACTTTATCAGGCTACAGGCAAGTTTGAAGCATTAGCTACAATTTGGATCAATAGTGTTGCCCAAGGACACACAGACAATTCTGTAATCAAAGTCACCAGTGCACAACAGGGCAATAATTGGGTTAAATGTTCAAGCGAGAGATAACCAACAAATAATTATCCAGAAATAATTTACCCTGTTACATTCTCATGATTAAATAGGCAAAAAAATTATCTAAATATTACAATACAAATCCACAACCCATAACTCCTTGCCTGAAACAAATTTCTCCCTCTTTATTCTAAATCTCTCAAAAATTAATCTGATATCTCTGCCCATTGCTTTAGATTCCCCTATCACGGGAGAAGTCTTTTACTACTGACTCTGTCTCATCCCTTGAGAATTTTAAACATCCCTGTAATTTCATCTTGTAATTTCCTCTGTTCTATAGATGTGTTGATGCCAGGAAGCGATATATACACCTCAAAACATCCACATACAACCCAGGGCATGTATGTGATTGACTAGAGGTTAGCAGCAGCTCCTTTTTTTTAAAAAAGGAGTTTAAAATAGTCTTAACCCTGAATATTTTGTGACTTTTAAGTAGAATTTTCATGGTGAAATAAACTTTAAAAGAAAGTTTAACCTAAGATTCATAGAATTATGAGAATTTTCAGTTATTAATTCTTATTGATTTAAAAAAAGCTTCAAAGAGCATATTCAGATTTATTTATTTTCCCAGCTTTTTCATAAATAATTATGGCCACAACCTAAAACTTTGCTCATCAAATCAAAACCAACATCTGTAACCATGGTATATCACCAGAACAGGTTTATTGAGAGCAGAATGATGATTTTAGCTAAAATAATCATTTGAAACTGTAAAGTATTGCGCAATGATTAGTCTTTTATAACTGAAACAAAACTCATTATTTATGACTTCATATCTTTTAGGCATTATAATTAATACAGTGCTGTGGGAAGGGATAAGCATAATGTTTTACTGACTGAGTTCAGCGATAGTGCCCACAAAGGTTGCCAGCATAATCTGCTCCAGATTCTTGAGGTCCAAGCGATTGTACAGCTGCCTTTGGATTGATCTTCCACTTTGAAAGCGTTCCGTGTACAGGCTGAGGTAGATCGGAATGCAAGGCATACCTGAAACCACAGGAAATACAACCATTATTTGATAAATGGTGAACTAAGAAAACACATTCGGCAACGGAAAGGCAAAATCTAAAATAGCATATAAGGCACAGAGACCTCTCTCCACCCGTTCCAACAAACACTATACATAGGGGGTTCCATGGACAGCAAGCGAGAAAAATGATCAGTTTTTTTTCAAAAGAAAGTTTGCCTGCTCTTCTTTAAAATAATAGGGTGAAATCATTTTAGTGATCATCTTTTTACATGTCTCATTTGAAAAGAGTGTACAAAAGATTGCAGTCAGTAGCAAAGTCTGGTGAGCTGGGATGGTGGTCAGCAGTGCGGCAGCGGTCAGTGAAGCTTGGTGAGCTGGGATGCTGGTCAGCAGTGAAGCAGTGGTCAGTGAAGCCTGGTGAGCCCTGATGGTGGTCAGTTGTGAAGCAGTGGTCAGTGAAGCCTGGTGAGCCCTGATGCTGGTCAGCAGTGAAGCAGCGGTCAGTGAAGCCTGGTGATCCCTGATGGTGGTCAGCAGTGAAGCAGCTGTCAGTGAAGCCTGGTGAGCCCTGATGCTGGTCAGCAGTGAAGCAGCTGTCAGTGAAGCCTGGTGAGCCCTGATGGTGGTCAGCAGTGAAGCAGTGGTCAGTGAAGCCTGGTGAGCCCTGATGCTGGTCAGCAGTGAAGCAGCGGTCAGTGAAGCCTGGTGAGCCCTGATGGTGGTCAGCAGTGAAGCGGCTCGTGAATCCAGGTGGGACGTAGCCTAGCACTGGCGAAAGCTCAGCATGGAGTGTTTACAGGCCCATGGCTTACAAAAAGACTTCAATATTTAACTTGTAACATTATTTCTTTATTTTTCTACTTCATACTAAGAAAAACTGTAGTGTTGAAATTTTTAACTTATTTCTTTATTTTTCAATTATTGTTGTTTATTATTGTTCCCAAGGTAGAGCTGGGAATGGCAACATTATGAATTTTTCATTGTAATCCTGTAATTGAGTACACATGACAATAAAACCTAACTCTGACAATACAGCACTCTCAAAAATATTTTACTAGAATGTCAATTTTGGCAATGTGCTCAAATTTCTGGAGTGAGTCTTGAACCTATAACCTTCTGATTCAGATGCAAGAGTGTTAATCAAATGAACAATGGCTGATCCCATGTCATTTTGGAATGAAATCTTCAAGGGATTGATGGAGTCTCAGATCAAAAACTTCCTGTTTGGTCTCAGGTGCAACAGTTTTCGAGGTTTATTATCACTGAAATTACCTTTCTTTCCCAGTACAAGCACCTACTGATAATACCAAAGGAGAGAAAATGACTGCTGAATATCTTCCTGATGTTGAACGTGACAACTTGCCTAATCAGATGTCACTCTTTGGACTGGTAGTTCAGATACCCAGAAATTGATTAATAAATGTACGTCCGCACCAGTGAGGAAGTGTCCTGAACATCAGTCTGCAAAAGTATCAGCATGACTCAGCTCATAGAACTCCCACTTCAAAATCAGTTCACAGCTTACTCCTCATTCCAAAGAACTGAGCAGGTTGAATATCCACTGCTTTGCTGAGGGAGTGCTGAACTGTCAAGAGATACTGTTGTTGAAGGTGCAACAGCAAGGCACAGTTGATCTCTCGGATGGTGTAAGATCCTACAAAACCATGTCAAAGAAACAGAGCTTTTTCTCTGGTACCAAGACCAATAACATTCTTTCAACTAACTCAAATGAAGCTGATTATCTCATTGCAAGATCTCCTACATTACAACAGCGATTACACTTCAAACGCAAGACTGAACTTACAGTGCTTTGGGGGCAGCTTCAAGTTGTCAAAGACACCATTAAATTCAAGTTTTCTCTTCTATTACATGCATCCACCCCTACACCCACTCTGCCACCCACCCCTACACCCACCCTGCCATTCACCCTGCCACCACCC